>NW_015641029.1:120606-128004 GCF_001515625.1 Sinocyclocheilus rhinocerous | reverse complement strand
TGATTCATTACATATAGAGTAAAACATTTCAAAAGTTTTTTGTTTTAATTTTGATGATTAGAGCTTAATTTAATTAATGTAATTATTGCATTTAAGAACACTGAATGATCAAAAAAGAATAAAAAGGAGTTAAACAAGTAAAATGCTTTTTAAAGAGACCTGGTGTGACATCTTTGTCCTATGGTGTGACAGTACAGGCGTCACACCGGAGGACATTTTCTGTCACACCAAAGAACGTTTCAGCCTTTTCTGTCAATTAATAACCTTGCTATTCCGAGCATTGCCATTTACTAAAATAGACACTTGTACAATTATGCCGGAGGTATTTATTAACATTTTTATGTTTTTCTTTTTAATTTATAAAAGTTGTAATTTACTGAATTATGCTTGAGACAGTCACACCATAGGACAATTTTTAGATTTGGCTCAAAAATGTAAAAAATGTAATAACACTGCAGCTTTTATAACAACAAGTCCATGTAGGGCAAAGAAATATTTAATGATTTACTGCATTTTAAATAACGACAATATTAATTAAATTCATTTTTATCTTGTGGGACAGTGAAAATGCCATGTCACGTCAACAACCTATTATAAATCATCAAATACACTTTTTTCACATTAATGGCTTTAGTGGATGAGTAGAATTTGCAACCACAAAGAAAACAAAATATTTAAGTTTACAATGCAAAAAAATGCATGCAGTCCAGCAGGCCATCCTTAATGTTGAGCCCTAAATATTCAGAGTACTGTATGAACTTTATAACTTTGAAAAAGCAATAAATGCATGTGTGGGAAAAGATTTATTCTAGACTAAAATTCTCTTGGAAACCAACACAAATCTAGTTTAGAAAAAAAGAGACTGCCACTGCCAAGGTTATCGGCCTTTAATAGTGGATTGAGGAAGCAATTAAAGAACGAGTGCTTGATGACTTAAACACTGTGGCACACAAAAGCCATCTTATCTGCAGGGCATCCTGGACAAGTGATTACGGCCTTGCGGAGCCTCTTGAGTCAACCCTCTATTTCCGTGTTACGCATCATTGCGTCTTCACTATATCGTCCAGGCTAACAAAGCAACTATCAACCTGACTAACATCTGGCTGGAGGGAAAAATCATACTTAGGAGGAACACAATGTTTTGACCGACTTAATATAGCTCACTGTCTCGCTCTACATATCACACTAATCTTATCATCTTAAAAGCAGAGAGCGGTCGGAAATCACTGCATTTGCAAAACAAACCAGTTATTATATAAACCTATATACTGCAACCCTGAGAGAAAATGGTTAAGCTGGTTCACAAAAAGGAGCAAAAAAAAGAAGAGGAAATTCGTCAAAGAAACCAGGGGAGTTTTTTTCCTGCCTGCTTTAGCCCATTAATTCCAGCTGAGAGCTTCTTTTGACACTTGCCCAGACAGATCCCATTGTCCAGAAGACCTTCTGTTTTTGCAGAGGCCTGGCAGTGAGCACAGCCTGTTTGTTTAAATATCATGGTTGTACTTTAAGCATGCTCTCTCCCCCATGAATTGACTCCAATCTCTGAGCCCTTCCTGATAACGAGCGTCTGTCCTCCGTTATAACAACATTTTTTCAAAGCATGAAATAGCTGCCCAGTGACATAGTCGGCACTGGCATTTTCACCAGGCCGCCACATTAGCGTCCCAGTTCATGCCGGAGAGCTTTTCTCTCCTCTTTTGGGAAGGCTGATAAGACTATGAAGTGAGAGTTTCATACGGGGTGCTGCCTTGACATTTTGAAAGCCTCACTTCTTTTTTCCTCTCACTTTTCTATTTATAAACGTGTGCTCCTTGGAGTGTTTCTGTGTGGCGAGGATCAAAGGCGTTTAAAATATTGCAGGGAGGAGTCTGGCGAGGCAGTAAAACACAGGGAATAGAAGTCATTTGGTTCAAACCCCAGATGTTTGACTCTTAACTAGGCTCCTAATTACACCTTTACATATCATTACGAAAGCGAATTTATACCTAACCGTTATCTAGGGGCAAAGCTGTGCAACCGACATTCCAAAACAAACACAGACACTGTGATATCGGTTTACATTAGATCGTTCATAACAAATGAACCAGTCTAAATGAAGGTGCATGTTCCTACTTTGTTGTTTTATGACCTGTCTTATGACTACAAACCTGAAAATGTGCAAAGCCTTAAAGCTAGGAAAGCCAGATTGCAGCAAAGAAAACATGAAAAATGCCAATATACATTATCCTTATTGCTGTTTTTAACTGCTATTTTTAAAGTTTAACACCACCACAATAGGGGCTGCGTGAAAAAAAATTAAAAAATCTAAATTAAAGCCGAAATCACAATATGGCCCAATTATCAAATTGCAAAGACTACAGTTTAATTAAAATGAACATATGAGCAGAGCATTTCAGAGCGAAGTGTGGCAATGTTCTTTTACATATTAACAGCTCATGATTCTGTGTTTTCAGTGTCTTAGACCAACTTGGTTTGGATTAAATGCTGCTCCAAACAAACTCATCATTCATGTGCTCTGAGTTTGGGTTGCTTATAACATGCATTTGGGAACACAGCACTCACTAACCATCAATTAATAGTTCTTCCAAACGGCCTGTTGTCAACAAAATCGAAGCTTAAAAGGTTTAATGTCTGTAGTTTTCCACCAAAAAGCTAGATGGTTTAACGTCTGAAAATGAAAAATAAAATCAAGACAGCTGTACAAAAGCAAAAATTTGTATTATGTTATTTTTCTTAAATACTGATTTTTTTATTTATTTTACAGTGAAATATTACAATACATTTTTTTAAATGTAATATTTGGTCTATGCCGGAAAGTAGCGATCAACATCATTCTTGCATGAAGAAGTGTGAAAATATAAAAAAGAAAAAAAAGAAGTGAAAATATCAAATTCTAAAATACACAGTTATATTTTTTTGTGTTTGCACACTCTCATGTAAACAAGCCCAACACGCATGAGCAGCATGGTTAAACGAGTGAAGGAGATGTTTCATTTCTCTTGTAGCACGTGCAAGTGACTAGTCTCCGTTAACGTTCTGCAGTGAGTCTAGCTCCACCCTTTAGGTACCAAACTACTGTTCTAGGTACCCCAACGGAAGGGTCCCAAAAAAAGTGGTATGGTACGGTTCGATATTTTGGCACCATTCACAACTTCCGACAACGGAAATGGGCATTATTGTGTACCGTACTGTACTGTACTGATCCGTACCGCTCAGTGGCCATGAGTGACTTGTTGAGGGCAACATAGTCAAGAGCTCATGGATTCCGTCAAGCCAGGGTGCTGTTTTGTACAACAGACTACCTCACTATAATCAGACAATGCAATGATTTGTCGTGCCTTTGTTGGAATGTTGGTTTGTGCTGACAAAATGCACACAATTTGTCTAAATGGAGGTACACGCTGTTAGCAGTTTTCAAAAACAGGTGCAAGTTTATAGCGAAAAAACACTGCAGTTTCGCTGAACGCTCCATGATGCAATGATTTGTTGTGCCTTTGTGGCAAGCTGTTGTGATTATCCGTCAAGCTCAGAAGCCCAACAGTTAAATAAAAAACATTCATCTTCATTTATAATTTCTAACCTCTGAGTGGAAAAGCCGTGGGTGTGACATTCATAGTCCCAGGATGTGCAATGCTAAAATGTCAGTTAACTTTGACGCACAGTCAGATACAGTTTGGGAGCAGATGCATCATACAGTTTGTCTCGCGTCAGTGGTTAGCGTCTCCGGTTTCGCACTCTGCTTCCACCGGCGCTGTGTTTACATCTGCTGTCACTCGCCTTCAATTCTTGTTAAAAAATCTGTGACATCACAGGGGAACAGCGAACGTCGCAACATCGCCCACTGTAATGGGAATTGGCATGGCTGAGAGCTGGACCGTGGCATATGGAATTTGAGTATGAAATACTGGGCTTAACGTCAAACCATCAATCCTGTAGCGCACACATCTAAGACCAAAAACACTCCACTTCTGGTTTGTTTTTGGCATAGCCAATCTTCTTTCGCTCAACTGGCTTTTATTTAGGGAGCATTAAAATAACAAGAGTTAACATCAGCACGAGTTCCCAAAAATGGGACCTGATAGTCAGAGACGGCAGTCGACTTTAACGAGGGAAAGTGTGCTTTTCATTTAGCACCCTACAATCAACTCCTGATCCTGCATTCCAGAATCCGGTTGCCCCAGCAACACGGCTCAAGCAGAGACTACACGGAGTCAGCCAGTCATATACCCTCTGCAAAAAAAGTGGAAAAGTAGTAGTCACACTCCTGAGAGATGGAAAAAGGTGATGAGATGGCAAGATGGGTAACAGAAGAGAATAGTCACACAACAGGCTCAATATTTTGACACTTGGCAGGAATGCGCAAGAGCAAAAGAGGAAACCAGAGCGAAATGAGCCAGATATGGCAATAGAATCATTGTAGGAGAGAAAAACTCACACCTGACCCCTTTTATTCAGATGACCCCCTTCAGATGGCCTTAAAAAAAAAAAAATGTTAAGGCCATGTGAAATATGTTTTATTTTTCTGCTAAATAAATTCTGGTAAATATTTTTTCTGTTAAATATTCCTTTAAAAATAATGTTTTAATAAAAACTGTAGAATTAGCAGTAGTGCAATATTTACATTTCTGTCACCAAACATTTATTTTGACGAGTTGCTTTAAAGACCTTCAGGTTTCTGTTTGTACATATGACATGATGATAGAAATGGTAAAATGAAGTGACTCTCTGAATAGTTCTAGAGATTTTGTTCATGTGTTTGTGTACTCAAACACAAACACAAACACAATATATTTAGGCGGCACAGGCTGAAAACACCACGAGTATCACGCGTGCTTCAGTATGTGTGCGTTAAACGAAAACGCGTGTCTGCACCATTCATTCACACAGAGACATCCAGAACATGCAGGATTCATATTTAAATGTATTTTTGGGGCTTAATATTCACTAGTCCACACTAGTCCATATCCTGTTTTGATTTAAGTGTACTGACCTACTTTTGATGTATCCATCCAAAATTTTGCCAATTCCGTGACATTCCGTGTTATACGGTAAATTCCGTTTCTATGACTGGATTCCGTGATTCCATCTGCATTTTCTGCATCGTGGAAATCATAGGCCCTATATTACTATTCAGTGAAGCCACAAAACCACTACTGAATCTACAAAGCATACAACAAGACCAGTAAGGTTCAAATTCATAAACCAATGAATTATGATCTGGTTCTTTTTAGGGAAATTAAAAACAGGCAGAGTGTAGCAGTGTAGTCGGATTCTAAAATCAATGAATCTTACAGGTTCTTTTCAGGGAAATCCAAAACATACGGCCCAACCACTGCAGTCTGATTCACGACCTAATGACACTTATGAGCCAGTTCTTAGAAGTGCAATTCTATTCTCCAAATATTTCTTCTCCAAAAGTGCTAAAAGAATAGTTAATGAACAGAGTACTTCATTTGCATTAGCAAGTATCAAGTGGACTGAGTTTTCAAAAATGCTGCACTGGCTACTACAAAAGTGCATTTTGAAATGTACTAAAAAGATAGTGGGTTTGTGAGTCTTCAAAGAGAATTAAAAAAAGGCTTGCCAGAGCATATGGACTTAAAAGAGTGAAAGATGTTAACAGTTATGTTAATAAAATGACGGACCAAGAACATAAATTAAAATGCATTTAGAGACTGAGTTTGAAGATTTTGGCTTTGCCTAGTGAATAATCAATCTTTGAAACATCTAACTAGAAGTTGTAAATGTTGTTTCTTATAAAAGTATTGTTGTATTACAAGTCAGGCTACATTTTCTGATCATCAGTCACATGGGGAACAAGTGGAAAAAGTCACTGGCTTTCTATGCTGCTTCATGAACAAACAGATATTTTTGTGCAGCGAGTCAGGGGGATTAGACATGGTTGCATGCTCAGCATTATGGGGCACTCTCTGACCTAATGGTGTCTGGCTCAAGCAGGTATGTCTGTATCCCGATGTCTGAGTAGGTACGTCCCAATTTTCGTACTATTCCATGCCATTTTATAGTAGTGTGAGCAGTCTGTGTACAATGAAAATTCCAAAATGAAGTACACTTCAATATCTGGATGATGCACCTTTTTATAACTAAAAAAACAAGCGTAGAGTATATCATTTGGGACACTAGTTATTGTTTTTTTTTCCACATGGTTGAGAAATTGTGATCTCTGTGACTTTAACAAAAAGTGGATCCAATTATTGGATGGTTATTTGGCTTATAATTTGGGATATTAAATTCGGAAATGTGTTTAAAAATCATATCACCGTTATTGAAAAACATTATATCGCGATACATATTGATATTGAATTATTGTCCAGCCCTAATTACAACACTGAAAGAAATTAAATGTGGGCTACTTAGAGGGTGATATTGATATGTTTATCAAGTACAGAGTCATTTTCTTAAATTTAATGATCTGAAAAATGTGGCTACTCAGCATCTCAGTGTAGGTGACCCCTGCAAACTTTCGCAAGAGGTGTAAATTGCTATATCACATCTTGCGTGGTCAGCTGGGCAAAGAATCTGAGCTGACTTCATTACAGAGCAAATGAATAATATAAAGCAGAAATGTACTATTCTCAGAACACAAATGAGAAAACTGCCTGGTAGATGTGTTTCTTTAAAATGTGCTTTAGTAGGAGGAGGTGTTAGGATTAAAATGAAAGGTTAAACCTAATTGAGTATACAATGTCATTGGCCTCAGAATTTAAGAGCTGCTCAAAATTTGAGCTCCTTTGCACCACCTTTAATGAGCTGCTTCCTGAAAGAAGTTTTTGACTGATCCCATTAACGATAGCAAAACGGGACTTTCAATTCAAGGTAAAACTAGATATTTATGGTGTTGTGGGTGGTTGCTAGGATGTTTTGGTAGATTGCCTACTAACCAGGTCTCACTGATATTCTCTCTACCACCACACACACACACACATATCTGATAAATGTTCAAGCTTATCTAACCTTTATTGATAGTTGACTTCGTGCTGACTTTGAGACTGACGCTCATAGTGTCCCTAGAGAAAGCTCAGCATCTGCAACCATCTATTTTTTTAGCATTTCATTTCATAAATATCAAAACCTAAGATCCTTGACCCGTGACTTTGCTTTCCACTTTTACTCGTTCCCTTTTACCATGGGAGGTTTATTAAAGGGGTCATATGATGCGATTTCAAGTTTTCCTTTCTCTTTGGAGTGTTACAAGCTGATTGTGCATAGATAAGATCCCTGAAGTTGCAAAGACTAATGTCTCAAAACCAAAGAGATATTCTTTATCAAAGTTAAGACTCTGCCACGCCCCCCTAAAACGGCTGGTTCTAACACGCCCCCACATATCTACCACACTATATGGAAATATTTGCATAATGCCACCCAAATGTTCACGCA
>NW_015641029.1:115920-119288 GCF_001515625.1 Sinocyclocheilus rhinocerous | reverse complement strand
AAGGAGGGGGCTTTGTAGAAAACGAAGCGTTTGAGAGAGGCGGGGCATAGAGGACCTACAATAATGTACAGTATTTGAAAAATAATGTGTTTTTTGAACATTAAAGCATGTCAACATATTCTGTTACACCAAATACACAAAATAAGGATCTTTAAAAAAGCATCATATGACCCCTTTAAATAAAGGCACAAGGTTCTTTGAGCAGCTCTGGTGACATCAATCAATTTAGCGCATACCTAAATGACTTGTGCATCTGTGCTTGTGTGTGTGTGTCATCTTTACAAACACACACATGGCAGAATTTCCCTGACTTGAGCACTAAGGTCTCAACAGAGCCCATTATAGCCCTCTGCTCTTGACATGTTTGTGATAATCACATATGCAAACACTGCAGGATATGTGCAGTGACTACAGACTCCAGACAGACTCTACAGACTGATTTCTAGCTTTGCTATTTACTGCTGAGATGGAAAAGAGACCAAATCACACCAAAAAAGACACACAATCTCAAGTAACCATTAAAGCACTAATCGGGTCGTATTCGAGTTTTATTGTGTCAGTAATAGTTTAATTCATACTATATTTCTCAGAACTGAGGTTTTTGATGGAAGCTTTTGCTCCGCTCAGACAAACAAGGGGTGGGGGAGAAATGAACAACAGAAAACATTTAATTTGCACATTCCTTGCCCCCCTGTGGGGTCTGCAGATGTACAGAATAAAATGGGCAAACAACACAAACACATGGAAAATATAGTCCTAAAAAACAAATATGGCCCAGATGTGTCTCAGTCTTTCTTTTGGTGTTCATTCTCATAAAACATGACTAAAGGTACACCCATAGCCACCAGCAACGGTGACCCCACGTTCTCGAAATACCCATTTAGTGCAAAACAACAAATGGCTCTTTATTACTATTCTCTAGCCTTGGTTTAAAGATTGACTCCTTGCTTGAAACGTGATATTCATCCCACATGTAGTGACCTCAAACCTGAACACCTCCTACCCATCCCTCTTCTAATCTTTTCATTCCCAAGAGAGCTGCTGTTACCTCAGGCATATTTGCTTTACTACCAGTGCTGGCTATGATCTTTAACAATGGGACTCTGAAAAAGACAATGGCATGGCTGCCACAGAGCAGATAGATCAATTTGGGGGTCAGAGAGCGGGGGAGAAGGTCAGAGACTCCTGGTGGCCCGCATCTCTAGTTAGGGGTGGTGCTGAGTGGACTCTCAATTGACAATGCTCACAACCACAAAACATTACGGTAACTATTAAATTAAAACTTTGATATGGAGATTATTCTGCATTAAGGAAAGGATAGAAGGATATAGCCTACAATATTGTTGAATGTAAAAGTGACAGTTCTGATAACTGGCTCAAAACTTTATTACACTGACCCCGCGTCATCCATATTGATCATCCATATTGCTGAGCCCTGCAAAGTTTTTGTAAGTTCAGAAGAGTTATATCTGTGGTGGTGACAAACTCATGCAGGTTTGTAACTTTCTGATCCACCCAAAAGTCCATAACAACTATTTTCTCTACCTAAATCAAAATCTCTAAGTAAGCTTCCATCCATTGGAACTGCAGCAAAGCCCAATCTCCATAAAACTGGGCAGGCACAATGGCCAACAGATGGTCTTGTTGGGGGACAACCCTATGCCAGCACATCCTGTCATGCTAAATTTACCACCCAAGAAAGCAAGACTTCCCAAAAAGGATTCAAAAGGGAAACTGCAAATGTACTTTCTTAGGCAGACATGCCTGGCCACCTTGATATGAATTACAGTACAACTAGTAATCCATTTCCACCTTGACTAACCTGGGGATTTGTTATGCATGAAGTCCAGACATTAATTGCATGCATGCAAAAAACATTTTATGCATGATGTTTCACTGGTCTTTTTGTACATTACTCATTTAGCTCAGCACAAAAACCCATTAAAGGGTTACTCCACCCCAAAATGAAAATTTTGTCATTAATTACTTATCCTCATGTCGTTCCAAACCCATAAGACCTCCGTTCATCTTCAGAACACAAATTAAGATATTTTTGATGCATTCTGAGAGCTCTCTGACCCTCCCATAGACAGCATGTAAGTAACACTATCAACGTCCAGAAACGTAGCAAGGAGATCGGTAAAATAATCCATGTGACATTAGGGGTTCAACCGTAATTTTACGAAGTTACGGGAATACTTTTTGTACGCAAAGAAAACAAAAATAACGACTTTATTCAACAAATCGTCTCCTCCGCGTCACCGTAGCGCCATTTTGGAGAGTATTCACTGAACGCAAACAGCATATGCTGTTGTGTGTCAGCCGCGCCACACAACAACGTATCCGTGTGGTCTCCAAAATGGCGCTACGGTGACACGGAGGAGGCAAATTGTTGCATAAAATCATTATTTTTGTTTTCTTTGCATACAAAAAGTGTTCTCGTAGCTTTGTAAAATTACGGTTGAACCCCTGACGTTGATCATGTTACTTACATTGCTGTCTATAAGAGGGTCAGAGACCTCTCAGAATGCATCAAAAATATCTTAATTTGTGTTCCGAAGATGAACGGAGGTCTTACGGGTTTAGAACGACATGAGGGTGAGTAATTAATGACAGAATTTTCATTTTGGGGTGGAGTAACCCTTTAATACAAGAAAAACACTTAACATTCACAGTCTTGCGAGAATTGGGTATATGAGGCCTAGGGCTGGGTATCGTTCAAAAATTTTCGATATCGATACCGATACCTTGACTTCGATACCGGTTCCTGAACGATACTTTTTTCTATACCAATTTTATGAAATCAATTTTAACAAGATTACATTATCTAAAAAAAAAAAAAAATCTATGGTTTTTTTGTTGATGTTTATACAAACTCAAAGACTCGTCTCCTGAGCCACTGCACAAAGGAACGAAATGAAACCAACACAATAAATCAGTGCAAATAGTTTTAATAAAGCTCAAATAGTCTTCAGTTTACACATCTGTTAGGCTATATTTACACTAGTGTGTGTTCATTTTAAAACGCATTGCTCAGACAGAATCATGATTTCTATTTATTTTCCACTGATTTACTGATGAGCATTAGCAGCTTCCAGCGCTGTCTGCCTGTGTTCTCTTTTCCATGATCGCTGCTCTGACTCAGAGTCAGAGGTAATAACATATTTAATTTCAGCAACATTACATGGCCAAAACACACATTAGACAGCAATCGGAAGTTATTACAAACACTCAATGGTGGTTTAAAGTGAGTTTTGAGTAAAAGCGGAATATAAATCTTATTTATTGTCTTATGTAGCATGATGCTACAGTGTGCATGAATGGTCACGTAACACGCGCTTTCGGTCGTGTAGTATGAACGGACATCT
>NW_015641029.1:113951-114897 GCF_001515625.1 Sinocyclocheilus rhinocerous | reverse complement strand
GTGCACGGGTACTTGATTTACTGTAGTTAGTAAACTTTATTTAATATAACAGCCATTAATGCACAAATTAGATGTATTACATAAATGCCTGATATGCAGTTTATGCAGCTTGGCTCGAAGAAATAGAGATGAACTCACGGAGTCATGTAAAAGAATCCGTCAAGTCCTGTCCCAATAAAGACGTAACTTTGCTTTAATTAAATAATACAGCCATGAATGGTATAACCATTATTTCGCTAATAAACATCTAAATAAATACAACTCTATGGAAACTAATTATTTATTATCTCCACGAGTGATCGCAGTTTGAGTATAGTTCTGTGTAAAAGCATAGATAAACTGCGCTGTCAGCAGGCATTTCATAACACTCTCCTACCTTCACTGCTGCGACTACTCTTGTTTGTATGCATTCCTTCGCTGACATTTTCCACATTTCGTTTTTCTCCCTTAATAACAAATGTGTCCATTCTGATGCTCAATTTCACCGAACTAATGGTTGCTGATGACTATTTGAATTGAATTCTGCTAAAGTGCGCGCTTGTTAGTGTTCGTTAAATGCGTAACGTTAATTACGTGAGTACAGGTCTGCTCATGTCTGAAAATAATATATGAAAAACAAAATTATTTTACATAACAAAAACATTCTAGCTTATATTTGTTTAGTAAATTTTTTAATTAATTTAAAAACTAAAATGAATTGTAAAACTGAAAGTTATTTTTTAAATTGTGTTCAGCATGGTGGGCCGCATTTGAATTTGGGCCGCGGGTTGAGAACCACTGATCTAGAACGGCAAAACCATTATTAGTAATTCTGATATAACATGCCAGTTGAGAAATGCAATAAAATACGATGTTTTGTGTGTTATATTTCAATATTCCAGAGAATATTATTCAGTGAATTAACATTATCCAGTGAATTATTCTTCACTCTTTAGCCTATTAAACA
>NW_015641029.1:84470-113923 GCF_001515625.1 Sinocyclocheilus rhinocerous | reverse complement strand
TTTAATATAGCTGAAACAGTAGTATAAGCTGTTTTGGGAGAAGGGGGAAAAAAAAGACGGGCTCGGGCTGGTAATTCTGATAAACTGTCGGACACGGCCGGGCTAGGGCCTGAACGTCATGTATTTGAGGCCCGTGCAGGGCTCTAGCCTGAACATCTTCAAACAAAAACATTATTAATAATTCTGATATAACATTCCAGTTGAGAAATGCAATAAAATACGATGTTTTGTTTGTTATATTTCAATATTCCAGAGAATATTATTCAGTGAATTAACATTATCCAGTGAATTATTCTTCACTCTTTAGCCTATTAAAATGTGTAAACCTGTATAAATGTATAAACCTACTAAAACTGTAGTTTAAAATTAAGTTGATATGACTCCTTTCGTTTATTTATTTTCTCCATTTGAAAACATTAGACCTTCAACATTTATTTTGCTTACTGTTAATATTAGTGTTGCTGCTGATGCTTTAAATAAAAATTTTTTTATTGTTGTAATGTGAAGATTAAATTAAAGACTGCTAATTTTTTTAAACACTTTTTTAAGATGACTGAAAGGAGGAAAAACCAAAGTGAAGTATGGACTTACTTCACTCAGTCATTTATTTACTTTATAACAGTAAATAAATATCGGTTCTGCATATCGGTTATCGGGCACATAAACATGCAAATAATTGGTATCGGTATCGGTTATAAAATATAAATATCGGTCGATCACTACTAACAAGTATCAAACTCGATACCCAGCCCTAATGAGGCCTTCATTTTTTACTGGGTGGCCGATAGTTGCACGGTGTCAAAGACCGTTGGAATTCCAGACTGCTTATTTTAAGCTTTTGGCACAGGTGCTTTGAGTGGTCAGGGCAGCTGACAGAGGTATTAATACATTCTTTGTATAAAGATAATGAGGCCAGATGTTGACTTTTGAAATGTGTTTGCTTCAAAAAGCACCATTCCCCAACTCTCAGCGGCTCACATTCATAGATGTTAAGTACCCTATGGCCTAAATAACAAAATAATCTATAAATGAGAAATAGCCGGTGCTTGATTTGATTATTTAAAAAGAAAAATAAGCAGAGAGAAAGAATCAAGTACAAAAATATGTGTGCACGGAAGTAGGGGGTGGGGAGGGCGAGCAATCCTCTTAATACCACGGCAACTAGTGTGGAATGTCTACAGCAGGTCCGAGAGACAGCTGCTCCATCTGTTCCTGCCATCAATTCTCTCTCCTCCGGCGCAAACATGAAAAGAATCAGGATGCTCTTCATCAGCTCTCTCAAAGACATCCAACTGCTACCACCAACCTGCGCAAGTATCCAACTGATGCCACACAATAATAATATGAATCCCTCCTTCTGTACACCCAAAAAACACCTCTAATACAGCAAGTCCTTTCACATTTGCACCGTTCATATCACTGGCCACTTTTATGCATAGGAGATTTGTTTCTTGAATAATTCATGACCCGACAAAACATCCCCCGCTACCCCGCCCCAGTCATGAACGGATAAAAGGGAAAGGAAGATAACTTACCAGTTTCTTCGTCGATAGTAAAGATCCCCAGACCCGACCCATCCCGAATGGAGTAACGGATTTCTCCGTCTCTTCCTTTATCATCATCCTGAGCTGTGATTTTCATCACTGATGTTCCAATGGGCACATCCTCTTTGATAAATCCCTTATCCACAAATGATGGTAACAATGGCCTGTAGAGATTCTCGTTTACGTCCACAACCTCCACCTCAATGTGACAACTTGAGGACAAAGATATCGGCTTCCCTTTGTCCTTTGCCCTTGCTGTGAGACTGTACACTTGCTTTTTCTCGTAATCCAGATTCTGCACGATTCGTACGGCGCCACTCAATTTGTCTACTTCAAATTTCCCATCCCCGTTGTCAGCGAGGCTGTATCGTACCTGGCTAGATGGCCCAACATCTGGGTCGTGAGCTTCTAGCCACATTATAACAGTACCAATGGGTAGATCCTCACGAACTCTCACCTGATAATTTGGAGGAATAAACTTCGGAGGGTTGTCGTTTACATCCTCCAGTGTGATTTTAAGCAACACAGTCGAGACAAGTTGAGGTTCACCAGCGGCCTGGTCGCGAGCTGCTATCTTGAGAATAAAACTGGGTTGCACTTCCCGGTCTAGAGGCTTCTTCACCGTAACGATCCCTGTTTCCATATCAATAGCAAATTGATCTGTGTCTGCCAATATGGAGTATCTGACCACACCATTATCACCAAGATCTTTATCTTTTGCTTCAACTTGAATGATCTCTGTGCCCACCGCAGTGCTCTCGCTGATGTCCACCGAGTATGCGTCCTGTAAAAACTGTGGGCTGTTGTCATTAGCATCCAGGATCTTTACATCCAGCAGACGTGAAGATGACTTCTGGGGTATTCCAAGGTCATACACGGTAATGTTCAATGTATAGTGATCAGTTGTTTCTCTATCAAGAGGTGCGTACACTTTGAGCCATCCGCTGTCCATGTCAATGACGAAACAACTTTCAGCGTCACCCCCAGAGATAACATAAACCAGTTTTCCATTAAAACCGCTGTCAGAATCCATGGCACTAAGATGGACAATCCTGGCCCCAACAGGCAAGTCTTCCTTGACCTCAATCACACTGGGAAAAGTTTCTACAAACTGGGGTGCAATGCGGTTCACAGAGTGAAAGTCTTGGAAGTGGTCTTCGGGTTCGTTTTGGCTGTGGATCTTGCTTCCTTGCAGAAGCTTTTCTGCCAGCATGCTGGCAACTCCAGTATCAACACATTTCACTTGGACTGGTTTACGTGCTGTAACGACCGTAATGTTCAAAAACATGGGCTGAGTTTCATGTTCTCCATCACTGGCTATGATCTGCAAACTGTGATAGGACACTTTTGCTGCCTCACCCTCACTCAAAGGCTGCTTTAAGGACAGAACGCCTGAGTTTGGATTTATTTCAAACAGATTCAAGTCATTCCCAGCTTTTATTCTGTACCTCACCAACTGCAACTCATCAGCATCGATAGCAGACACGGTTGTGATCTGCTCACTAACACCATGGTCTCTTGGCACAGTTATGTCACAATCCACATTCTCAAAAAGTGGCTTGTTGTCGTTCAAGTTGTTAAGTGTGACTGTAACCTGAGTTTCCACCTCACGTCGAAAAGGGGAACCCCAGTCTGACGCCCGCACTTTCAAGGTATAAATCCTTGGCATCAGTTCATAATCCAAAATCTCTGAACTACTGATGACGCCAGAGAAGTAGTCAATAACAAATGGCTGGGGATTCACATTGGCAATGCTGTAAGTGACATATCCATTTTCCCCACTGTCTAAATCAGTGGCTTTCACTGTTAGTACACTAGTACCTATGGGCATATTTTCATCAATGCTAGCTTTGTAAGATGTCTGTTTGAATTCTGGGCTGTTGTTGTTCATGTCGATCACATTGATAATTACTTTTGCAGATGCTTTTTTGTCGCTGGCCATAACTTCTAATTCATATCTGTTCACGGAGTCTGCATGAAGGGGCCCAGCTGTTGTAATCAAGCCTGAATCTGCATTAATGGCAAAATGATTTTTATCCAATTTGTGTCTAAATGCATACTTAAGTTGAGGATACTTTGGCACAGCTGTTACCATTACAACAGGTGTGTTCAGTGGTGCAAATTCACTCACATTGACTCTGTAAGTAGCTTGACTGAACTTAGGAGGCCCTACTTTAAAGTGGGGAGACATGACATGGATGACCTTTGCGGATGAAAACTGGGGTGGACTTCCTTTGTCTTTGGCTTGCAGTGTTAGGTTGTATCCAAAGGGCTGACTATCCCAGTCGACCTGCTTGACTGCTTTGATTTTATATTCCTTACTGCCTGGACTTGTGCGCATGGCTTTAAACTGCTGAAGAGGGTCACCTGCAACCACACTGAGAGATGCTATCTCACCATTAGCACCTTGGTCACTGTCTTCGACAGTCACGACAGCATAAGTAGGGTCCTTGTCAGTGTCTGAAGGTGCTAGGGTTACAGCAGTGATGAACGGTGCATGCTCGTTGGCCTGCTCCACTCGTACCGTTAACTTAGCCATGCTGCTAAATCCACTGCTACCATACAGTTTCATGCCTCGGTCCACTGCTAAAATCTCTAATTCATACTGCTTTGTCTCAGAGTAGTCCAGCTTTCCGGTTAGCGTAACTACACCACTTGTGGGGTGGACCGAAAACATGTCCGTCCATTCTCTCAAGCTGTAGTAGTACTCTCCGTTTGTACCGATATCCGCATCCGTCGCCATCACCTTGGCTACACTTGTGCGAACAGCTGTGTTTTCTGGTAAAGATATGCTATAAGCGGTTGGGGAGAACAATGGCCGAAGATCATTTGTGTCCAGTACCTGAATCCTGACTTGTGTTCGAGCCTCAGCATTTGAATTCTTTTCCATGGCTTTGACTGTGAGAATATAGTGGTCTCTAACCTCCCGGTTAAGAATGGCACTGCTACCTCCTTTGGTCCTTATTCGCAAAAAACTAAAGTCTCCCAATTGATAGTCCTCAGCTTTGAACAGGTTCTCATTGTCTCCCGACACGATTTTGTACCGTATTTCCCAGGTAGGATCTGTGATGTAGATTCCCATTTTGACAAGACTTTCCACATAGGTCTTAGCAGCAGAGTTCTCATAAATGGTAGCATTGTAAACAGACTGGGTAAACAGAGGGACGGGCGCAGTGTCGAGGCTTTGGATCCCAGTGCAGCTGCACAGGAGCAGCAGAACCACCAGCAGTGAAGTCACGTGGTTCTGCATGATTGCAGCACACTCCTCACTGAAACTGCAGAGAAAAAAAGAGAAAACGTTAAGATAACACAGCTACACTTTTAATAGATTTAGCACATTTGGGACACATTTAAATGGTTTGAGTCTTTCATCTGAAAACTTCATATCTAACACTACTTAAATTATCATTAAGAAGGTATTCATGGGTTGAAGCAGATAAGAAACTGACAGACAACTTTTAAATATCTGTTTATGGCATATCATCACTCAAAACAAATATGATTAGTGCATCAGCATCCATAGACACAGCCGCTGACTATTTGTCTATATTTACAACTTCACCATAGACACCATGACAGCAGATAGGCCAAATGATGAATTGTTGTTAACACTGTGAGGATGGAAGTGCCTTTTGTGTATACATATAAAGTCACATTCCACTGCCTCTTGAATAAATTATACATTATTCTCACCGCCTCCTGCCATACATCTTCTTCAGCTAAGAACAAGACAATGTGTACAGAGAGATGTATTCAATAATGTGTTCATAACATAAGTAAGAAAACATTAACAATTATGTCAATGAATATGAAAAGCTGATCAATCACAAAACTTTCTTTTTCTTTTTAATCTCTACTTTGACCTGCATTATTTACCAGAACTCACTGACACACTATAAAGAAGTGCTTATTACCTATTTAATCATATGTATTAGTGGTAATAAATGCATTAGGCCTATTATAGTGGTTCTTAGTATTCGTAATATTGTTTAGAATATTTTCTGATATGCTGTACATCAGGAAAGTGCCATTTGCATGGCTAACCATGTTAAACAAATCTCTAGAAATCTTTCAGCGTTCGTTTAATCTATTCGCATTTGCTAAAATACGCACATATTCGTCTAGCTTGCCGACGAAAGACGGAGCAATGTAGAAATTCCTAACATTAATACAACATTTAACATTTAGTAAGTTGTTTTGTGTGCAAAGCAATTTACAACACAGGACTTCACACTCCACGAGCGCGTGCTGGAGATTTCCAAACATCCTTGCGACTCTTACTTGTTAGCACAATAATCAACATACTAAATGAATTGTTTTCATCACAAGAACAGTGTTAACTCTCCTAAATACGGCAATTTAGCCTATGAAATGGAAACAAAATACCAAAGTAACAAAAGACGGGCTTCTGCTCCGTTGTTAAAGTGTATCCCCATCCCCCAGTCAGTCAGTTCCTATTCATTTCACGTCGCCACACTACTGATGCCTTCATGCGCTGGCCAGATGTATGAACTGTTCCCATTTGAAAACAATTAGCTGACCACTCTGGACCGCATATCTTATAAAATTCAACTGCAACTGAACACATTGAGTATTCCAACAGCTTTGCCAAGCTACGGCCAACTTCAAAGCTGCCCTATTTCCACTACGGACAGCAGTGGAGGACTCCCAACGGCAACTTTACACCGCGAGCTGACTGAAACTTTTACGCATTTCTGAAAATAGCACAGAAAACTAGAACAGGTCCAAAAAGCCCTAGCGTAATTTTAAGACTTCCGAAATCGTACATACCTATTTCAGTCCTAACGTCCTTTGTTTGGTGGCTTTTCATGAAGTTTATAAGTTCCGAATTTCTGCATGGTACAGACACTCTCAGCTGCTCTCTCTGCTCACTGAACTATCTGATCCGCAAACACACAAAGCGCTCTTAGTATCTCTCCGCGCTCCTTGCCCAGCGCACGGATCTACTTCCTATTGGCACGAAGATGAAACGGCCGTCGCTCTCCCCTCACAGTGGGACAGGAGAAGTCTTTGATGTTTTATTTTATGTGCCAACCCTCTGTCTCTAATGAAGAAATATGCTGAATCATGCGTTTTTGGAACAAAAGCAGAGAAATTATCTCCATGGCTGTCAGCATTTGAGATACTCGTCATGATAAAGCCCTACGCGCAAGGTACCTACATTACCTATCAATAATGATGTCAAAGTAACACAGGTATTTCGGTAGCCTACCAAGTCGATAGAAAAATTAAAAAGATACATCAATGCCAGTTTTTTTCTATAACATTATTGCGTTTTGCGACTGTGTGCCCTGTGAAAAGCATTCGCAACTGAACAGTTACACACAACTCGTTCAAATGCTATCTTCGCCATTATTAATGTGAACAAAGTTGTTTATGTCTTAGGTGAATATAAATATAAAAGGTGAATATGTGTCAAAATATCACATTTATAGATTAGATCGTCCAGTGTAATTGCAGGCGGTACCAAACATGAAAAGAGAAAACCATGTCAGCATAATTTTTAATCGCCTAATATAGGCTATGTCTAATTCAAATCAAAGTTACATTTGATTACCATTTTCTCGATTATTAAGCCTATTGCTATAAGAACCCTGAAAACTAAAAGCAAGAACTTAATCCTAGTTCTATTGTCTTTTTTGTACTACTTCTTGTCATTTTTTCTTATTCTATTATTGGCTTACAATGTCTTTATTTCGTAAGGCAATATTTGCTCAATTAAGAAGTTGGTTATTGCTCAAATTTGCTGTTGTGTTGCGAATCGTATCACTTTCCGTGCTGGTATTGCAATGAAACCGTGAGAACTACATTCTTTACATGTTGAGGTGTAGCTATTTAATAAAAAAAAATCAAAAACTCAAAGCAACGTCCCATACCACATGGAAACCGGGGAAAAGTTGTATCGCCAGACGGAAAACCTTTTAAAAGCGTGGCCCCAAGCACGGCACATGCACTCTGTTGCTCGCGAATGATGGCGCTGTCTCACTGCTGTGCAAGAGCGCGAGCGATCCACGAAGCTGTGCGCTCTATACCTCAATCTGTGCAACTCACTTTATAATGCTTACATCCAGTTGCGTGTGCCCATCGCCTATGCATTACCATATAATAGCCTATTATGCGTAATGACGGTGTTAATAATTGTGATATTTGTTGCTGGTTAAGTTGCACAAGTAAATGAGTAGTGGTTGTAGTAACAGTTGTAGATGCAGTAATGCTGTTTTGCCTTTTTTTCTGCAATGCATTTTGTACTAAAAGTAGTTGCATTCGTTGAAAAGCTATTGTGAAAGAGGCTCACCAGATTCAGCGGGCAAAAGCCGCCGCTCCAAAATTGCGTCTAAATGATCTCCAGGATGTGTTGGCAAAAAGAGTATGTGAGCATATCTTCGCAATGGAGATTCAGTCAAAACACGTAATAAATCCGGCTCATGGTGTAGTAGCTCCTACATTTCCTTACACATCCGAAATCCTCGTGAGCAGGATTCCACGCGGCCACGCGTGCAGAGACTATCCACAATACTCACTCAGAGCTCGTGCGCTCAGGCAGTGGAGGAGGCGCGCGGATCCTCCGGGATGCCTGGCTGGCTTTCCGCCGCTGTGACGTCACCGCTCTCCCGGGGGAGTCGATCATTTGAGTCGGTGATCTCACCTCTACCTTATGCTTTGGCGTTTCGCACTGACATTGAAGGCTGTTTATTGAATTATCAGCGTAATGGAATTTTGTAACTTTAGACTTCAGCTGTCTGTGGCGATCCATTACATTAAGATCAATGAAGTAGAGCATCCTGCCCCTCAAATAGACTTTTAATTCAGTTTAATAGTTAAGTTCTTTGCCCAATCCGAGAATGTTAAACATCTTGATTGTATAAAGTTAGTATATTGACCTTTGTGTTTGAAGCTTTATTATAGCCGAAATGTGGCATGTTGTTTAAATCAGAACACCTGATGTTCATTAAGTTTGGAACCATAAAACATTTGCCCCGGGGACTCTGTGAATGAGATACATCAGGTCCCTTGTGTGTGTGTGTGTGTGTGTGTGTGTGTGTGTGTGTGTATGTGTGCGCCCCCCACTCCTTCCCTGACCATTTATCAAGATGCAAAATCGTTCAGTCACCCCCAACGTTGTGCCTCCTTACACACTCATGCAGACACTGCATCACTCTGATCCCCCAATAAAGGTTTAATTGGATTCCGGTCAGGTGACGTGAGGGAGCCGGCCGGTGCTTTTGATCCTGCCAGCACTGAGACATTCCGTTGCTGGTCTGGAGTTTGTGGAGTGCTGGCCCTAAGAGAGAACAGCCGATATGGAGGAGGTGCATCTAAGTGTGTGTGCGCACGCAGAATAAAATGCTTCAAAACTGGAAGTCTCAGCAATGGCAGAAAGTAACTTTTTTTGTAACTTGACATTTCAGAGTGGTCATGAAGGGTTTTTAGATTTCTGTGGATTTTTAAGTTCAGCTTTTGGGACAGATATAGGCTAATTGGTTTCTGTAGTGCAATATCAATAGTAATTAACCATCAGCAATGATCGAAGGGATAGTCCATCCAAATATAAATAATGAAAATTCTGTCATCAATTACCCATCCTCATGTTGTTCCATACCTGTATGACTTTCTTGCTTCGGTTGAACACAAAAGAAGATATTTTGAAGAATATTGGTAACCAAACAGTTTCAGTTTCTATTGACTTCCATTGTATCCACCTTTTTCTTCCCATAAAAATGGGCGTGGCCATTTGTAAATTCTATGGGACTTGCTTCCCGTCTCATTCGCTTACAGCTATTTTTAGCTGCACAAAACCGCAAATTTTGCTGATTGATATTGCAAATTGGTGTGTCTTGCCATATTATTTTAAGGTATTATCTTAATTATGAACAGACTGGTTTGTAGTGCAAATAGTTTTGCCATTTACTGCACGTTGTAATTCTTCTCATTATTTCCCAGCGGCTAATGAACCGGAAATCTCGCCCATAGACTTACTTCCGCGTTGAAGAATACAGTATATACACATTAAGTATATACCATTTACTGGTGCCCCAGCAAAAAAAAATAAAAAATCACTGTGCCTCAGTATTTCTGATAAATCCTTGTATGTCAACTGAGATTACTATATAACAACCTGAGAACCATTTTCCTTGAAAATATTTTAGCAATCATGCTGTGTTTTGAGCCAACCGACTTTCAAAATATGGGAAGTATAAAATATTAAATTATGTTGATACTTTTTTGATAGGGAGCCTGTGCTTCAGTAGTGATTAAAGAATAGAAATGCTGCAGGGTTTGTAACGACATGATGATGAGTAAATGATGACAGAATTGTCATTTTTGGTTGGACTATCCCTTTAAAGATATTGAGTATGACACAGATTTTCTACCACTTTCTTCATATCAGTGTCTTTATTCCACAAAGTTGTAGCCAATGTGATCACAGCAATATTTGATCCCTAAATGAAATCTAAATGATTTATAAAAAAACAAACAAACAAAAATCTCTAATTGAAGTTCCTCTTAAAATACAAGTGGACACATGCAGTTACACTTCTCAAGTGTTTATGTGATACGAAAGTCACTTAGATAAAAATTACTGCCAGCTTCATACATCATGTATAAAGTACATCATATATGGTGTTGACAGACATTTTTATAAAAAGCGACTTTATGTAATGCCGTATGTCAATAAACAAGCTTTTTCCGATAAACATTTAAAAAAGGAAATACGAGACTTCAACAGTCTTACCATATTTAGAGAATGGAGCATTTTGTGAGGAACATGACTGTCACAGCATCTCTTTTTCACTTCTCTAGAGAACTTCAGATTATCTCTATAAATCCTTCAAGTTAAATGTCTCAGCATAATTGCCACTGACCAGTAGGCCTACCACACCCCATACTTTATATCTATTCACTACACCCTTGAAAATTAACATGGATGATCTCTAGTACACTTGGTTTTATTTGCTGTTTTGCCATCCTACTGAGCATGGCACATTTCAGAGATTTTAAAGGGGAGATAACACACAGTTTCCCCCAATCTCATGTCAATCTTGAGTACCTATAGAGTAGTACTGCATCCTTGGCAGGCGCGCCGTGGGCGGAGCTAAAGATTGACGAGCACTTGAGCTCCGACTGCCAACAAAATACAGACATTTGATGCAGTTTCACTTACCGTCTACAGTTCTGAATCATGACCGGGATCTTTTATAGCTCGACCGCTCCATCCTTCAGTATCAAACGATGTGCAAATCCAGCATCGAACTGGGCCTTGCTTATAAAACTTTTGTCAACAAACACACTTGTGAAAAGCCATTGCTGCTCCGGAAAAACAAACTGCATCCACTGTTTACATAAAGTTGGGTTCTTTAGGAAGCTGAACAAAGTTATCTTTCCCTTACAACCAAAAACACACTTCTTTGGAGACATTCTTCCTGAGCGAGTCCCGTGCAGCGCTGCTGCCGGATGAAGGGCGTTGATGGGCGCGATCTCGCTCTTGCTCTGGTCGATGCGTGCGCGCGCGCGTTCTTCCGGGAGAAATGCCCATATAAGGAGTTCCACCCTCGTCTTCGTCATGAAGAGCCACGATCGAAAAAAACTCTCCGAAACTTGTACGAACCCGGAAGTAAGATTTTTAGCACAGAAATACTCCGTCATACGTCCAAATTGTTTTTTGAAAATTTGTCCATGCTTAGCATGAGAATCCCTTTAACAGTGTAAACAACTCTGAATGCATGAAACAGCATTGTACATCAAAATCAATAGACTTAAGTGAAATATATAAATAAAAATTTGTAAACTGTTCTAGGACCGAGAGAGAAAGTCAATTGTCTTGAATAGCTTTGTATCATGACTAAATGTGCCACGTCAGGCACTTCCAGTGTCGACAGTTTAGTTGATTATAACTGAAGCGATCTAGCTTAGTTTTGAGCTCCTGTTGTTCTGAAAAAATTACTTGGTGATGGTGAGGACATTATCCCATTCCTCAAGCCACTCATTGTGTGCAGTTCCTGGTTTGAGAGCATCAGCACCTTGTCGGCGGAGAGGAGGTAATGGTGCGAGAGGCTTTTAAGATGTACTGCAAGAAAAGTGAGACAATAGACCATGTCAAAATATAGAAATGTTGCAGAAAGAATTATACATGGATACAACCTCAAAGACAACACAGAATGCACTGTCATGCTCACATTATGAGGACTGAATGTCTAATTGAGCACTACAGCAGACGTCATTCAGACTATCTAGGTCAGATTATCAAGGTATGGGCTTAAGAAACAAGGATCGTTTTAGGAGGTATAAAACAGACAAAATAGATTTTTACTCTAATCTCTGTTGTTTGATTTAAGAGATCTTGTGAGTGGACGCCCTGTCCGAAACTAATGTAATACCTTGTAACATCAACTCTATCAATCCTTTAACATGAGAGTGCAGACTTTTTTATTTATCATAAGATCTCAGTGGTTTTCACTGCACTGCAAGTCTTTTTCCATAGCTGACACATTGTAATTATGATCATAATTATGTCATATTCAAAAATGACATGTTTTTCCTGGTTGAATGTCTCAGAGATTTTGTGATTTCTGTCTTGCTGTTTATGACAGGAACAATAACTATGATCTGAATAGGCTGGTTTGTTTTTAAAAAATCAATGTCATGTATTTTCCACACAGTTGGGTGTAAACTAAACAGCTATGAGTTGAATTTCACTTAATGTAACATCAACTTGTCACGGTACAATTAGTTATATAAGCATGAAAGCATTTCTGATGAAAAGTGAAAACATAATATTAGACCACAGGAGGAAAATAGTCAGAGAAAGTGCATATGGTTTAAAAGAAAAGAACTGTGCAAACTGTAATTGCAGTTTTAATGGTACAAGTCTATAAGGCTGATGATACATGGGGCAACCTTTTGAGCAATGTTGCTTGGGCACTTCCCTATTGAGAATGCGTAACAAATTTCTATCTGGATACTTTAGACTCATCGTGTGCCCTGTGTCTCACCTGGTTGACGGTTGACGGCAACATTAACCAAAGTTACCCAGCAACATTACTCAAAAAGTTGCCCCATGTATCATCACCCTAAGAATGCTACGGTAAAAACTACCCAAATAGTTCACCCAAAAATGAAATCTGTTATCATTTACTCACCCTTATGTTGTTTCAGACCTGTATGAATTTCTTTCTTCTGCTGAACACAGAAAAGTATATTTTAAAGAATGTGTGTAACCAAACAGTTGATTGGTAGCCATTAACTTCCTTGGATTTTTATTTTTATTTTATTTGTGTTGATTTTTGTTGTGATTTATCTACGTTAGGGTTTTATGTCATATGTTATGTTATTTAATTTATATTTATCGCATTAATTTTTATACTTTATTTATTTATAAACTCTAAATTTCTGACAAAGAATGTGTTCTAAAACACCTGTAACTGTTATCAAATACTTGAAGGGACCAAAAATGTAAAATTATGTGAACATTTACTCACCCTCATGTCATTAAAAATAATAATAATAATAATGATAAAATAAAAAAAGATAAAATCTTCAGTTTTGCATGTATCCTCAATTATCCACTCCGGTTCCCTGCACTAAATCCTCTACAAATTTTAAATACATTTAAAGGTATATGTGTGTGCATCTGAACTGGTGCACATTTATGGGATAAGTTCTCTGAAGGGTGTCTGAGTCAGAGTCTTATTTTGAAAGGCTTGTGTTTCCCTTGTCATGCTGGTTTTACCCCTTATTTTCTCTATTCCCCACCAGCCGCATTGCCCCTCAGTCATAATCTCATGGAAATAGTGTTGGATTACACACAAAATAAGCATTTCCTACATGGATTTGCATGCTTGGATTAGTACAGTCATGTACTTGAGGCATATGTTTTCCGCACACACACATTAAAACCATGTGGAGATTCTTTGTAAACCATCACTGTCTGTCTGTCACTCTGAAGTTATGCTCTTAATTATCCTTAAGTGTGTATCGGATGTTTTCTCTGATGCATTCTCAAACAGCCGATTTCCCCACGTGTCCCTGCCATGGAAAGAGCTCAAAGCTTTTATAGCGAACAGGAAATGGATCAGCATCAGAGGCAAACATACCCAGTCTAAGATTTTGTGGGATTGAACTCATGATTGATCTTATGGTCCCTGTGACCTCTCTGGATTTTTGTGCGTACCCATCTGAGTTGAGTTTCACCAAAGCATTATTGTACAAAGACCACATGTATGGCCTACAAACACATGGGAATCATTAAAGGTGTTTTCAAGGTCTCAGGGTCATTGTAATAAATTTCAGCCAAGATTACTGCTATAAAATAGAAATGTGGTATTGTTACTTTCTTTTCTACACTTTTCAGAGTAAGTCGGCACAAACATATTTTAAGTCACACTTAAAATAAATATTAATATTTAAATGTCATTAGCATTATAAAAACATACATCTGCTAGACCTTTACACAGAATCAAATGAACTTTCAACTTTTCAGTTATGATTAGAGTTGAGGGAAATCCATCAAAGCATTGAGACTTTCTTTAAGGATTCTCAATCGATCCACTAAAAAAAATCAGAAATTGAACCCTGGATGTGCAATGTATCTTTGCACTGCACAGTGGAGGGACAGAAATCCTAATTTGTGTTTCAAAGATTAACCAAAGGCTCATGGTTTTAGTGTGAAATGAGGGTGAGTAAATGATGGCAGAATTTTAATTTTTTGGGTAACTGTCGCTTTCAAACCTGCAAACTAATTTTTTTGTGAAATGGTGAAAGTGTTATTTGATTTTTTTTATTATAATTTTTTGTTATATAATGCAAATATATATATATATATATATATATATATATATATATTTAAGTTTGTTTCATCAAATGTTTCGGGGCCACTTCGAAAAGTATTCAAATATTTGAATTATACAAATATACAGAGCAAAAAAGCACCCACACACAAATACTTACATGTGAGCACTCTTGGCCTGTGTAAGAAGATCATATATTCTATGAGATTTATCAGGCTTACAGAATGCCCTGGGGTTACATGTTTCTAATCCTCCATCTCTGAGCAGTGATACCGCCTTTTGACTGAAATAAGCTCCATTCTCCAGAGCTAGACTGAGCACATCTACCCTCAGTTGAAGCTGTGCTATTCTCTTCATGCTAATTTAGATAAAACTTAAAATGCAGTCTGAAACTTTTCAATCCAATTCATGGTAATGAGGGCTCGACGATATCTTATCCAGATCTCTGTAGAACAACTCCGTGTCATTCTTCCTGCAAATGGAGTTTTGCTAAGACATGTTTAAAGAACTGGTAGTTGCTACATTTCAGATATTTGCATCCCATGGAAATAGTACATGCCATACCCTTATGCCTCTGCTATTTACTCTCTCAAAAGCAGGCGGTGACCAGTGGCTTTTGTAATGCTCCAAAAAGCATGGAGCATGCTAAATTCCAGTTCTGCCAAACTCATACGATAGCTTTGTGTGTTATTATTTAATTATTTTGCTGTAAATAGGCCCAGAAGCTCTCAAATCCCATTCACACTTGAGTCTTGAGACTTCCGACATTCGTCACTGGTGTAAAACCTGGTGCAACATGTCTTGAAGCGGTAGGTCTGAATATGCTTAAGTGTGAAAGCCACAAAGCTGCTATATGGCTCTTGAAGCAATGGAATATAGCGCACAAGTCGAATGGACTATTTTTATGAAATTGTATTTATATTGATCTATTTTTGTATTGGAGGTTAATGGCCCCTTGTCACTGTATGCATTCACAGTAGAGGTGCATCAATACAAGAATATATGAGCATATAAGTCAGTACCAATAAAAAAAAAAAAACAATTTCTATATACCTCAGCAAACACTAATATGTTATCGAAAACACTGTTAAAAATAAATAAGTAAATACAATCATTCTATATACCACAGAATAAACTAATGTCAGTTTTTGCTGTGATATATAAAATAATTGTATACAATTGCATTTATTATATTGAACACACTCTTAAATAAATAAAAATGAACAAAGTAAATCAATAGAATGTACTCTTAAATAAACAAATATTGCTTAATTAAAATAAACAGTAGTAAAATAAGGAAGAAATAAACAAATTACAAGTGATAGAAAAAATAAAAACAATAGAACAAAGATATAAATAATTTAACATCATAATTAAGTAATTAAGCTTGATTCCTGAGTTTTAAAAGGCTCAATTTTCTGTGAAGCTACTTTGAAACAAAATATACTGAGAAAGCTACAATGTCGGACTTCACTTCAAAAATGAAACTTCTCATTTGTATGTGACCTATCCTTTTAATTGTATTGTATCAGTTAAAACTAAATTAATATAAAACTAAATTAATGTTTTGCTTTGCACACATTTTAAATTGAAACATCTTAATGGAAATATGGCATTAGAGAGTTTACTGTTGAACACGTTGTTGCCACCAGTACAAGCCAAAATAATAATAAAACAACAGCAAAAAGAACAAACACTGTTTCAGGTAGGCAAAATCATAAAGCTTAAAATCTTGTTAGTTATTCAGCTAATGTATGTGAGACCATATATCAAAAGAAAGAAAAAGGATGACTCAACTTCCCTATGGAGGACCTAGAAGACACTTTTAAGTGTTTGACATTGCGGTTCCTGTTAACATTCTGGAGAATATGCACATTGACACTACTCTCATTTGCATTCCTCTCAACTAGTTGTATTGTTGTGACAGAATAAAAACAATCCACTTTGTCAACCACTTTTACTCCCCTGTAACCAAGAGTCACCTGTAACATTTTCCTAATGTGTCTCTCTTTTGACCCCTTTCTTCAGTCTCTCTTCAGTCTCTCTCTGTTGCTCTTCCTCTCAGAAATCTTTTGCTAACCTTCAGGGGCAATAACACAGGGACACTTAAGAGACCAAAGTCTTTATCTATTTAGACAAAATGCGTCTGAGCTATATTCTAGAAGCGTCCACTGGGGCTCGAATCCTTCAACTCTGAACAGCTCCTGTCCTTCTGATATGTACACACACCAACACACTCTCGCAAGCAAACGTCACACTAGCGACTTTTACTCTGCGCCATTATGTCACACTGGTGCTGTATGCATAGGGATGATAGTTGAAAAGGCAACATGCGAATTTCAAGACTGCATTTGTTTCACTGGAGAATAAAAAGGGTCTTTTAAAAAATGGACCAGCATTTGTGACTGTTATAAGACATAGTTTGGTCACTGCACATTTTAAAGACAAATCAAAATCATTAGCAGAATGACCAGGTCATTTCATTCACTAGCCTCTGGTCACCCTGCGTTTTCTAAAAGTGCCCTGGAGCAGTGTAATTTGAGTATTCCTGCTGTGGGCGATTCAGAGAGCAGCGAAGATCAGCGTGAATGTGCAGCCATTAGTATGTCAGAGCACTGAGCCAATTAAGAGCCAGTCAGTTGCTACGGCTCATCAAAAGACTGTATGCTCAGCATTAGATCTGGCACAATCTTTTCTTTCATAAAACGTCTGTTTTTCAATATGCCGAGATTTTGATCAGTTTTAGATCCATACGTTGTTTTCCACTGCTATACAGTATATATGCATTCAAAAAACATTTATTCTTTGTCTTAAATTTAGGATTTATTTATTTGAATTGCAATTTCCATTTGTTTTAGAAAGTGCAGCATAAACTAATTAATCTAATGTGATGCATATTTGTTAGTCATGCATAAATTAAAAAGTAAGGTACTCAAAAAAACATGGCATACTTTATTATATTTTAATAATCATATCAAAATGGATTTATTTAAAATTGTTTAGAATCAGCATGAATCTGTTTCTTGTAAAAAAAAGAAGAAAAAATAAATTTCATTTGTAGTGCTGTCAAACGATTAATCGCGATTAATTGCATCCAAAATAAAGGTTTTTGTTTTTTTGTAAATATTTTCAAAATAAATGCTGTATTTGTGTGTATTTATATATACATAATAAATATACACAGTACACACACATATATTATGTAAACAAACACTTTTATTTTGGATGCGATTAATCGCGATTAATCGTTTGACAACACTATTATTAAGTTAAAAAGTATGAACATTTAAAATATGGCTAGCTGTGTAGCAAGCAATATTTAACTAGTTAAAATGTGTAAGATAAACTCAAATAAATTGGATTTATCGGATTTATAAATATATAAACCTTATATGTATATATTAACCTTATATAGGTTATTGTGTATAAACACTTTTAGTACTATTACAGAAATCTTACCTTCTTATTCGTTTCATTTATAACTGACAAATACACATCACATTAAGTTTATTCATTTGTTTAACAAACTTGCAAACAAGTATTTTTAATAAACTTGCATAAACATATACAAGTTGTGATACATTTCACATTAGTTTTTGTTATTTAGTTTTATTCTTTATCCTTTTTATTTGAACAATTGTGAATGAGGTGAATGCTGTCTGTGATTGTTTTTCAGTGAATGAAAACACATGAAAGGATAAAATACTTACTATACTCCACAATTCACTACACAGATTTTTTTCTACTAGTTAATTTTTAGTTAATTAATTATTGTCAAACAAAAAAATAAATAAACAGTTAAAAATGCCTAGGATTTATATTTTAGGGGTTGTCCATTTAATGTTTGTGATTAATCATAAAGAAAATTTTTTTTTTTTTTAAGTTTAAATATACATTTTTTTTTAGAAAAAAAAATGTTAATCATGCCTCTTTACCAGTGTGTTATATCTGTGATAAGGCATTTTTCTACTACTGGTGCAAAAGAGCTGTTTAATTATAATGTCAATTTGTAGGCCAACCTTGAAGAGTAATTTACCATGTTCTCCCTCTGGGGAATATGTTTTTTAAAATAGTGGTTTTCAATTTATGAGTACATAAGGTCTGTGGTTAACATTACTTAAAGACACTTTCACGTTTTGTTCTTCAACCTAAATTACCTACAGTCATACTTCAAAGTGAATTTTGTGCTCTAAATGAGTAAATACCTGTGAACAAAGACAGCAAATGTAGGCTATGCTCATTTTATATTTTAGAGACAGTGTTCGTTTCCAACTTATTTCCCATTTCAGAAGATAGATTGCAATCTTTAGGACTGCAAACAAGAAAACCCGTCCAAGCAGGACTTTCTCTTTTGCTCCGTATTTCTATATCTGTCTCTGATTTGATACACTTAAATGGTGCGTCCACTCAGGATCTTCATGGCAGTTTGACTGACAGCTAGACAGAAAAGCTATTTGCTTGAATAAAGGACAAACACACAAAGAACGTTAGGAGGTCTGTTATTTCTGACACTGAGCTGTGTCCGAGACACAAGGATAGCAAGGTACCAATAAGAAAAGAATGATTGAGGTTGAGTGAGTGGGGAGAAAGCGTAAGAGGGATCGAGTGAAATTAAAATATCCTACCTATCCTCTTCAGTGGTTTTATAAGGTTTCCAGTCTCCCGGTGCTGTGCCCTTGTCAAATGAGCTCAATCAATATCGCTCCATCACAACAATGTAACAAACCACTGTCTGCTTTATGATGGACCATCACTTGCACGTTTTAAAAGGTCACTCAGACCACACAAGTCACAAATGGACAGGTTCAAAAGGACTCACTGATATTAAAAATGAGAATCAATATAACTGTCATAAGGAATTTTGCAGTGTGGTGTCTTCATGCACAGCTATGCCACACAGTGAGAAATAATGCATTATGCACTGATGGAAAGTAATTTTAGGAAGAGTCCCTTAAGAATAACATTTCTAGTAGCCTATCTGTGAAAAATCTTTTAACCCTGCATGAGGTGATCCAACGCTTGATATTTAACCTCAGGTCATTCCAAAATGAGATGATCTCCTTGCAGTCCCCTTCTTAAAATATTAATCCAGCTATATATATATATTTTTTCATTTATACTTATGTAAGATATTTTATGACATAAATACGGTGGCCGAGAGAGCTCAACGCACTGCAAATAGAAAAAAGCACCTGCAAATTAAGAAAACAACTTCATCAATTTGACAACACACGCGCTGCAAATGCTCACAACACAACCAAATAAAGAAACACACTGCAAATACTCACAACACAACCAAACAAAGAAACGTGTTTCTTTATTTGTTTGCGTTGTGAGCCTTTGCAGCACCTGCTGTCAAACTGATGAAGATGTTTTCTTGATTTGCTGGTGCTTTTTCTATTTGCATGTGTTTTCTGAAGTTGCAGCGCGTTGAGCTCTCTCAGCCACCGTACAATAAACCAATATTATGTTAAATTAAACAAATGGCAGTGCAAGATAATTTTATAAAAATATTATCTTGAAAAAGATCACTGTATAAGTACAGTACCATTCAAAAGTTTGGGGTCAGTAAGATGTTTTAACGCTATTGATAGAAGTCTCTTATGCTCATTAATTTTATTTGATTAATAATACAGTTAAAAACAGTAACATTGTAAAATATTATTACAGTTTAAAATAACTATTTTAATATTTATTCTGAAATGTAGTTCATTCCTGTGATTATTTTTCAGCAGCCATTACTCTGGTTTTCATTTTCACATAATCCCTAAGAAATCAATCTAATATGGTGATTTTTTGCGATATGGTGATCACATTTGTGAAATGTCAGCAAACTTTCGCGAGAAAGAACAGGTCCATAATGTCGCGATGTATTAAGCAAAGCTAGCACAGAAGTCAAAACAAGCAGCTTTCTATCGGTCAGTGCAGTGAATTCACGTGACCAACTTAAACGTGAGCAAAATCTGCAAGGAGGACATTTTTTGCCCTTACACAAAACTTCTGATTACAGATTCCTTTTGAAATAACTGGACGTCCCTGCGAAATTTCGTCGTGCAACTGTAAACTGTAAACTGTGACTGCGCCTTTAAGGGGAGCATTCACTCAGAATATAGTGCCATTTATTTGCACACTCCCACAGCATTAGTTTTAGTGCCCAGTAATAGAAATAAGCCCACAAAATGTGTGTTAAGCGCAATTTGCATGGTGCAGTTCCCAAACTTGCAGGCCGGTTCTCAGTGCTAAGTTGTGGAGGATGTAGCAGATTACCACAATTTATCACACTATGCTGGGCCCTTTCTTTTAATGCCATTAGATTAAAAAAAATCCACAAAGACCTGTTTGTATGCATCATTCTAATGCCACAGCTCAAATGTCCTAAGCCTGCTTTGCCTTTGCTGTGTTAAACCAACAGGAGTTCAAAGTCCCTTGCTCTCATGAATTCAAAGACATGTAGAGGACAGGAGTGAGTTCAAACATGTCTCTACAAAGCAAAATTCCTCCTAGCTCTGGTTTTACTGAGAATGTGTCCAAAACAGAGAAGGAAAACAACAACAGCCATTGAGGAGATGGAGAGATGAAAGTGATGAAAGTATTTATCACTTTAAATGGCACAGATGTGTGGGAAAGTGCAAGAGAGAGGCTTTAAACCTTTTGTAATCAAACTAGAAAGGTTTGGAAAGGCTTTGTATCTGGCTTAGCACGTTATATGAATATAATGTCACACAAGTGCCTGTAGAAGTGTCCAAATACACAAATTTCCCCAACTTTACATTATTTTTTTCATATATATTTTATATTCACTACATATTATATGAGGGATCAAATCGGTGATTTTGGGCGCATTATATGCATGCATGGGTAAAATTTCTCTTGACAGATATCTCAGCAGTTTTCAGTCTTCTCTTTCCAGGCTGATATCTAGTCACAGCTGTTGTATGAGAACGTCTTGTAGCATCATGCTAAGACTTACATCACCACTGGATATATGACTGCTCTTTCTAAAGCAGAGATTAGATTTCATGATTTGAAATATGATCTCTATAAAACAGATTTGAATACCAAATCAGATTTGTTTGCAGTGTGATCAAATGCTTAGTATCTTCTGCTGGAAATATATTCCTGGACGTTTCTTAGAGCTTAATTCTGAAAAAAACGAAGTTTGTTTTGAGTTCTTTAGAACCACCATTGGTCCGTGGCAATTCAGTAGGTGTACTCTGGGGCTCTGCCTTCTTTGACTTGGACGCTTTCGGTTAATTTCTTTAGTTCAGTCCATCGAGGTCAGATGCATGTAAAAACATGAACACACCGGAGAACAGCATTGTAATAGATATGGACAGTCTCTTTCGCATCCTCTTGCGCTTGAATTGTAAAAATCAATTGAGTGTTTAAATTGGCAAGAATTAAAAACATATGCAAATGATAAACTATAGTGATGATGCAACACTGGTATAAGTGACAATTCCATCAACTGTCCCGAGCGTCTTTCATGTTGACCCAGGGCCAGGGCAGTTCTTACTGTCAAGACACAGTTTAGCAACTGCAGTTCTTTTACTTTCATATCTGCCAGCTTTGCATAATATTTGCATCCCTGTGTTTTGAGAGTAAATCCTTTCTTAGGGCTGCATGCTGTACACATTAAGATGCTGTGAGACACACGCACAGACATAAGGAGACACGTATGCAGTCTTTTCTGTTCCTGTGACAAAACGTCTCTTTGTTTTTCTCTTCCAGGCAGCAGCAGATAACAGCAATGAATCTACTGCCTGTGCTCTTCTCTCAGGTGTAACTTTGAGCACTTCCTAAAAGAAAGGAAATGTCAACAGAGGGATATAAAACCCAGACCAAAGCGGCACAGAATGGTGTATTTATTTACAGGAGTTTCTGAGAAAGTCAGAGGGAGAAAGTAGTAAATGACAGTGCAGTTGTAAATATCCCAGTAGAAGCAGAGGAGACAGTCACTGTGTCTCAGCAGAATCTCTGCTAATGTTACTGTTTTCTGGAGGTGCGCCGTAACAAAACATGTAGATTCTGACTCGGAAATCATCAGAACTGTCACTCCTCAGAGAAACTGTCAGTTGACAGGAAGCAGGTTATGGGCTCTGTTCCAAAACTCAGTAAGCTGTCTACATATAGCAGCTGACTTAGCTGACTAAGGCAACATTTTACTGAGATAAAACTTAGTTTGATTTGGAACACTGTTCATGTGAAGCCATTCCATAAACACTAAAAAAAAAAAAAAATTCTTCATTCTCAGAAAAAAGGTACAAAAACTGTCACTGGGGTGGTACCTTTAAGGTACTAATATGTACACCAAGGGTCACCCAACTTGATCCTGGAGGGCCTGTGTCCTGCAGAGTTTAGCTCCAACTTGCCTCAACACACCTGCCTGCAAGTTTCAAGTATACCTAAGACCTTGATTAGCTGGTTCAGGTGTGTTTAAGTAGGGTTAGAGCAAAACTTTGCAGAAAACCGGCCCTCCAGGACTGAGTCTGGTGACCCCTGATGTACACTTTAGGTCATTGGTCTTAAACTCAATTCCTGGAGGGCTACAGCTCTGCACAGTTTAGCTCCAACCCTAATCAAACACACCTGATCCAGCTAATCAAGGTCTTCAGGATTACTAGAAACTTCCAAGCAGGAGTGATTTGGAGCTGGTTAGAGCTAAACTGTGCAGGGCTGCGTTTCTCAATAACGATTGATCTTAGAGCTTATGAGCGTTTTCTACGAGTCATTTTATGATCGTTCGTTATTGTTTCATGTGCGTTTCCCAAAAATGCACTTAACACAATCGCACGCAGCCGTGCTTTAAGTGCTACGTGTCCTGCAGAGTTTAGCTCCAACTTGCCTCAACACACCTGCCTGCAAGTTTCAAGTATACCTAAGACCTTGATTAGCTGGTTCAGGTGTGTTTAAGTAGGGTTAGAGCAAAACTTTGCAGAAAACCGGCCCTCCAGGACTGAGTCTGGTGACCCCTGATGTACACTTTAGGTCATTGGTCTTAAACTCAATTCCTGGAGGGCTACAGCTCTGCACAGTTTAGCTCCAACCCTAATCAAACACACCTGATCCAGCTAATCAAGGTCTTCAGGATTACTAGAAACTTCCAAGCAGGAGTGATTTGGAGCTGGTTAGAGCTAAACTGTGCAGGGCTGCGTTTCTCAATAACGATTGATCTTAGAGCTTATGAGCGTTTTCTACGAGTCATTTTATGATCGTTCGTTATTGTTTCATGTGCGTTTCCCAAAAATGCACTTAACACAATCGCACGCAGCCGTGCTTTAAGTGCTACTGATTTGGAACACTGTTCATGTGAAGCCATTCCATAAACACTAAAAAAAAAAAAAAATTCTTCATTCTCAGAAAAAAGGTACAAAAACTGTCACTGGGGTGGTACCTTTAAGGTACTAATATGTACACCAAGGGTCACCCAACTTGATCCTGGAGGGCCTGTGTCCTGCAGAGTTTAGCTCCAACTTGCCTCAACACACCTGCCTGCAAGTTTCAAGTATACCTAAGACCTTGATTAGCTGGTTCAGGTGTGTTTAAGTAGGGTTAGAGCAAAACTTTGCAGAAAACCGGCCCTCCAGGACTGAGTCTGGTGACCCCTGATGTACACTTTAGGTCATTGGTCTTAAACTCAATTCCTGGAGGGCTACAGCTCTGCACAGTTTAGCTCCAACCCTAATCAAACACACCTGATCCAGCTAATCAAGGTCTTCAGGATTACTAGAAACTTCCAAGCAGGAGTGATTTGGAGCTGGTTAGAGCTAAACTGTGCAGGGCTGCGTTTCTCAATAACGATTGATCTTAGAGCTTATGAGCGTTTTCTACGAGTCATTTTATGATCGTTCGTTATTGTTTCATGTGCGTTTCCCAAAAATGCACTTAACACAATCGCACGCAGCCGTGCTTTAAGTGCTACTTAGGAGTCGCTATCTGTTTGTCAAGTGCTGAAATGTCACCTTATAAAATGGCTTGTAATTGTAGTACACGCTCGTTTAGTGAAATGTTAACCTAATTAATAATAAATAAGTATAATATTATACTTTACATAATAATATACAATATACTTTATACAAAAGTATATTTTATAGTAGGCTATATAATAGCTATCTACATAAAAACATTATTTCCGTGTCCAATACATTGGTTTTCGTGCACATCAGTAACCCCCCCCCCAGGCTTTAAAGCATATTTCCTACATTACTTTTATTCTTTTTTTTGTTCAGTCATTCAATTTTAGACGTGTATTTTATTTTTTCTGCCCTTTTTAATTATTTCATTTATAAATTCATTAAAAAAACGAGTAATAAAGTGTACACTAAAGTACAATCAAAACTTTTATATTATAATCACATTGCACTTTCAAGTTAAAGGTGCAATCTACCGATTGTCCTGCAGGTGACCGCATAAATCTGTCTTCTTACGATGCACTTAGGGCTTTACGATTACTCCAGAGCACTCGTAGATCTACGATGATTTTCAATGATTCAATGTTCAAATTCTAACATGTTACTAACATATTATACATACTATAGATTCTAACATAATATCCAGTCAATAAAATTTAATCAAGCTCACAAAATATAAGAGAGTGGATAACAAATTTCTATCTGGATGCTTTAGATCGGTCGTGGGCCGTGTGCCTCACCTGGTTGCATGTTGATGGCAACATTAACCAAAGTTGCCTGGCAACATTGCTCAGAAAGTTGCCCCGTGTATCATCAGCCTCCAAATAGACTTGACATGTCTTCACGGACCACATTTGAATATGCACATGCATAAATTAGATTACGTGAACTTTTTTTTTTCAGTTTATGCCTCACATATTTTGCTTCAGAAGACTTCGAATAGTAGCACACCAGCTGTAGAGACAATTATTACAGTGTCCATTTTTTTTTTGACAGGTCCTGGTGACTGAATGCATTCATTATATGCAAAAGAGCAAATAATGAACTTTCTTCAGAACATCTCCTTTTGTGTTCCACAGAAGAAATGAAGTCATCTGGGTTTGGAACGACATGACCGTGAGTAAAAGAATTTCCATTTTTAGCTGAACTGTTCTATTAAAAAGAGCAGTTAAATACCAAACATACCCCTTTTGTTGTGTGTAGGCGACAATACTTTGACTGGCATGATGTGCCTCCACTGCAGCATTGCTCTGATACTCACTTTAGCTCTGTGTGATAGTAATAGGATTCCATGACTCCAGTCTGCAGGTCAGTGCGCTCGCTGCTCTCCTCTTCCTTGTACCTGTCACTCTGACTGCTGGTGTGTGTCTGAGATCAGTATTGGGTAAAGAGCCTTTTTCCCAGAATACCATGCCACAATGTAAGATTTAGAAAAGGATCCTTGACTACACAGTGGATAGACACTATATTATAAGTATATACTACTCCTATAAGTTGCAACAATAATGAATAACTTATTAGTGCCGTTTAGTGTCATATAATATAGACCAGTGCCAGCCAATCAGATTACAGGTTGTCAGATCATGAAAATGCATTGCGGTTTTGTGTGCAATATGCATCACCATTGAATGGATTGTGATGGTATGTGCCGTCTGAGGATCAGACTATTCTGTCATTGACATACAGTGTGTGCAGCATATTGGGGGCAGGAAATGATTAAGGTTACTGTTATCTTGTCTTCAATAATTGCCACTGACCTCATGAAGACAAATAAAGAAGCAAATAAATCAAACGTACATATGAAGCATGGTACTGCTATAGTAAATGGACCAGTCATTCCAAACCCATCGTCTACAAACAGCTTAATTTGCTGCCTTTGCCGGTCATCCATTTACAGGGCAAGGTCAATCTAGATTACTTCCCTTAAATGTTCAGGCCACAGGTCTTCTGTGTGAGAGAGAAAGCAGGCTATTATGATCCGGTTCCAACAGAACTGATAACAATCTGAAATTAAAACTGCCGCCTTCTCAGAACTGGTCTTTTCTCCTCAGTCCACTCTCAGAGAATACTCTTGTTTGTACTCAATTGAAATTGCCCGCTAGCACCTCCAAACAATTATACTGTCAGAGAGATGTATGCACTGACTTTGCCTGGTATAGAACAATAATTGAGAAATCGCAGTATAATTCTGATGTCAGATTTCATCCTCTCTGCCTGGCACATTTTACGCTTTTTAATTTAAAAGATTTATTTATTTATCTACAGATTAATTCAAGTTTTTCAATTAAAGTTTATTTGTATAGTGCTTTTCACGACACAAATCGTTGCAAAGCAAAATTACGTTTCTACAATATTTAGTAGTAGCTTATGTAAAAACCTTGGATTGTTTTGGTTATTTTCTATGAGTTTGTGGATATGCTCGGCCCTGGCAGCTTTTAGAGCCTGTCTATAGCTGGACATACTGTTTTTCCACGCAATTCTAAAAACTTCCAAGTTAGTTTTTCTCCGTTTGCGCTCAAGACTCTGAGTTTCTTTCTTGAGAGAAACATATACGTGTAAGTATAACATGCAAATACCAATTAGATCAGGCAGTTCTTCCACCCCAGACTCAGTAAATCATTTTGACAATGGCACACTGAAAATCACTGAGCTCTTTAGCACACCCCATTCTAGTGGAAATGTTTGCCTAAAGAGATTGAATGGCTTTATGCTTGATTTTATGTATCTGTTAGTAATGGGTGTAGCTGATCACACAGAAGTTGGAAAGGTATTATCTTCTTAGCTTATGTTGTTTCATTGGATCATTGTTATCAAGTCATATTATTTCCAACATTGAGTACTCTCAGTCCTGCTGTGCTCTCTCAGTCTAAAGAAATACCTACGTGTCAATAATCCACACTTGACCTGACCTTCCTCCTCTGTAAATATTTTGTATTCTAGAGTCTTAGTCACTTTGTCCTCTACCCGACTGAATCCGCATGGGAAGTCAAGAGACACCAAACCGTTTGATCACATTGAGAGGACAGAGAGAAAGAAAGAGAGATGTGACTGTTATGGTCTTCATTTGTTAGTCTGTGTTTAAATGTAGAAGAGGTTAAAATGCGCTGTTGTCAGATTGATGTGGTAGACCACCCAGTTGACCTTCCTCTCACTCTTCCTTTAAAGTCTCCTGGTGCACATACACAAACACACACACACACACACACACACACGTGATGCATCATCAATGAGTGTGAGTGATCTGTCTCAGGGTAAATAAGCATGGCACTTCCGTCACCTCAGGCTGAGAGAAGATGCAGAGGCCAGAAGTAACTGCCATAAATTATGTCACTGTGTGTGTCTGTGTGTGTTTTGGTAGTCCCACAGCTGAAGGGCAGTAATCCCATAGCTGTTCTCTGAGGAACAGTCCTGCCCCCAGCTTTAAAAAAAACAGCAGTTTAGTGTTCAATCAAACTCACAATCCACCGCTTCTCTGATGACTCAATGATACTTAAAGAAAATAGAGTGGCAATTTACCAATAAAGAGCCCTTTAATCCATACAGACCCATATTAAGTCACTTTTCAACGATTTACAGAAATAGGATGTATATAATGGGCAGACATTTGGAACAAGCATAGCTAAGATCACACATTTATATATACAGTATATATATATATATATATATATATATATATACCATTCAAATTCAACATATGCAATAGAGCAGCACTGACATTATTGCAAAATATTGTCTTCTTTTTTTCACGGAAGATAGTCAGTGTGAAACGACATGAGAGTGAGAAAATTATGAATTCTATTTTTGGCTGAGCTTTTAGTAGAGCCATTGAGTATGATGATAACGCTGGCTGACACAGGTTAGTAGAGGACAGGGAATGAGGACAGGAGAGGAGAACAGGACCTCATGGATGTGTCAAACCCCTGAATAAAAGACTTTATGGCTCTGCAGAGAGAACATCACTGGAACATCACAAACTATTCTGCTGCGTTACTATGGTTACAAACGTTTGTTTGAAATTAGGTATAACTGATTAGTGCGAGCACATCATTCGACCGCATTTGGTTAGCAGTTATCATTTATGAGTATTTTTATATTAAACGGGGGTGCACGTACAATGAATTAGGCTACAACTTGAAAAAAGTGCTATTTCAATTTCTATTCTTGAGAATTGAAATCTTCATAAAAACATCACTCAAAAGATAATCTCTCAGCAAATTGGATATGATATTCCAAAAATAATGAAAGAACAAGATGTTTTTGAGCATTTTAAAATGTCCTTTAAAAACAGCACTAATATTAATGCGCTCTCTCTCTCTTTCTCTCTCTCTCTCTCTCTCTCTCTCTCTCTCTCTGTATTTGTGTGTTTGTGGAATATGTAGGCCCATGTGTATATCTTGAATTCCAGGTTTAGGAGCACAGTATACCAATGAGAGTTTCATCTGTCATCTGATCTCTGATTGGCTAAAGCATCATTGTACTGAGTGCTGGGTCAGGAGGTCATCAGCCAGTGCCTCAAGGAGAAGAAAGGTAGGGGGTCAGTCAGTAGGTAGGGGGTGGTTTTGCCAAGAGATAAAGTGATTGACTTTGGCACTGCATGCTGGGTGAAGACAATTTAACATCAAATGCCCCGTGAATAAAGACTCCTCCTTATCACACATAGCTACAACCTGCCTGAGTGCTCACAAATCCTCCCTTGGCTGATAAGATAAACATGAAATACATGACAGTGGACTAAAAAAATAAATTGCACTATTGTCTTTGTGGGCTGTATGTTTATTACACAGAACCTTTGTGTTGCCAATACAGAGGTTGAACTGCAGAACAGAAAAGAGGGAGAAGGTTTCTTTACTGCAAACATGCAGACGAGAAAGGTTGGGCTAAGCATCCAATAACAGAGTGTTAGTCGATGTTGCTAAGATAACAGGCCAATGAGAAAATGCTGTTGAATTGAATCAACATTGGGAAAATGGGTCAGGAACTGAACTGTGAAGATTGAATACCTAATACAATAGATCTGTAGCCAACTTAATAGAAAAATGATGAAAATATGAAAAAAAAAAATCCACAAATGAACAAATATAATAAAAAATGTAAGTTTCAACATTTATAAAACATTGTATTTTTTGTTATATATATATATTACATACACACACACACACACACACACACACACATATATATATACATATATC
>NW_015641029.1:71484-83934 GCF_001515625.1 Sinocyclocheilus rhinocerous | reverse complement strand
AGAATCAAAAACCAGACTGGAGCACTTGAATGAGCTGTGAAGCTGCAACAGAACACACACCCACACACACGCACACACACACACACACACACACACACTCTTCCATTACTTCATTTCTTCATTTTGCATCATATGTATATATATATATATTTTTAACTCTAATCATCTTCAAATATGTTTTTAAATATGTATGTGGTATTTAAAATGAAAAACAAACAAACAAAGTTTTTTAGACACAGCTGCTTTTTTATATTTTTTAATAACATGACCATATGCTATAAAGCTACACATTTAAAGTGTTGCTGCAGTTTTTTAAATTCGGCTCTGATAAGTAATTTTTTTTGGTATGAATGATGGTGTTGAAGTGATCAGGTCTGCTCCAAGGTGCACATTATCAAGTTTTTGTAATGTGTTGTTTTAAGATTTGGACATGCAGCATTTAATAAATGCACAGGAAATATTTTAAGCAACGCAAAGACATACAATGTGAGAATTAATCAGTTTTTGTACTCAAAACCTGAACGCATATTTCAGCCAATAATGTAATTCAGCTACAAAATATTCTCTGTAGCTCTGCACACCAGACTTTAACTCTTTAGCATATATTGACATATTGAGTTTATGCAGGGTGCGAACTACGGGGGAGCTAGGGAGAGCTCGGCTCCCCTTAATAAGACATGGGCTCCCCTGAAAACGGGATTTGTGAAATTTTGGGGGGTCTCAAAAAATATTGACAATGTGTTATTTTGACGAACAAGTGATCATCAACTAATCTTTTAGTAATTTTGAAAGACTGGACGGTGTTTGGAAAACAATTTGCATTCACTTCCTCTCAGCAGCCTGTTGTGGTTCACAGCATGTGCTGGTGGGGTCACTGGGCTTCAGTTCACTGACCTTGTTTGGACTCTAAAGCACTGATATGTCATTTGTGATGATGAACAAACAAGACTAGGGCATATCTGTTTATTCTCACTTAGCTACTGTAAAGAAACATTGAAATGAACTGACACAAGTGTGTGTATTGTATTTATGCCTCTGTGTGAATGGATGAAATTGCAGTTCACAAACAAACAAATCATCTGTAACACGTCTGGTTTGTGATGGCATCCTGAAAAAGAGCCTTTTCTTTACATTAGCATTTTATTCAAATTGAGCTTAAAAAAAACAACAACAAAAAAACAAAAAAAACAAAAAAACAAAACGCCCCATTTAAAAAAAAAAAAAAAAAGTATTGGATAGTTGGGCCTTTAGATTTCCATCACAATTGGCAGACTGCTCAAATTCAGAAATTCAGTGTTCACTGTCCATAGTTTGTTAGTATATGAACTATATGTTAATATATAAAATATATTGCATATTCATTATATTTTACTTAACCTGTTGTGTTCATTATTTAATGTATGTTTGAATACATTTGTCATGAAAACATATTTCAACAACAAATTGGAGTAGTAACAATTATATCATTATAACTTAAAACTTATGTCTTATGTGCAATTTTTGAGTGTTGACTGTTAAATAATTGGATCAAATAACTGAGTTACATAAACTGTATTTTCAAAAAAAAAGATGCATCGCTAGTAAATTTTTCAACAAAGGCACTGCAAGAGCACAGTTGTGTTTGCTCTTCCTGCTGATGAATTGTCTGTAATGACACAAGTCTATAGCTTATTCTAATTGTCTCTAATAGCAAGCTCCAGAATTTGTCCTTTAAATTAATCACCCACTAATGAAAAAGTTGCTGCCTGATCTAACGATGCATCAGTCACAGAATTACTAGAGACATTAAATAAGCATCTTTAAGGCAGTTAAAACCTGATTAGTTCTTATTTATATGTGACAATGGTGAATAATACTGGGAAATGAAGCTAGTTTCTGAACACTCGCTTTCACCAAGATTAATCTGTAAGTCCTTTTTAATATTAGGTAACATCACTTACAAATACCAATTTCTGTCAGCCCTATCAACAAACAGATGGTTTAGGTTAGCTAATTACATTAAGAAAATATCTTTCTAATAAAACAATGAACTAAGGGACCACCACTATAATGTATAGGAGGATTTGATCTCTCATGAGCATGGAAGTGGTCCTTATGTACCTTAGCTCCTAATATAATTGTGTTCAAGTATATTAGAATTAAAATGTTATGGTTTAGCCTTTCCATAAGAAAAAAAAAATCTCCTAACTGCATTTGATGAGCAAAGCTATTATGCCGCCAAATACTTGTCAACACTGACATGCCCACAAATATAATTCTTGCTGTTATATAATTACCATCAGACTCAAATAAAAGTTTGGTACAGTCATGTTATGATTTGAAAATTCTGGTAAATATAGTGGAGCTTTATAGAGGCTAGAGGCCTTCTGCCAGCTCTTCACCAGAGCAGTGTTCATGTTCTCTATAGACTGCCAGCATAAGACCATTGGATCATCTGGTATTTAAGCTGTTTTGTAAAACAATTATCCTGTCAGTCCCTTTAGAGCTCCAAAAGAAAAGCTCCATTTAGGTGACAAAGCTGTGAATCTGTGGCAGAACAATGACCATTTCTTACTAAACAATGTGGTGTGTGTGTGTATGTGGGTAATGTGGTTTCATACTCTGAAAATCAATGCTTCTTAGTATCATAATCTTTGGTATAAATAGACTGAAATGCATTTTGCATTAAAAACAAACCTATTAAAATGTACATATGCACTGCCATTCCATGTTTTTTTTTTTTTTTAAGAAAGCTCTTATGCTTATCGAGACTGCATGTATTTGAAGAAAAATATAGTAAAAACAGCAATATTGTGAAATATTATTACAATTTAAAATAACTATATAACTAATAAATCTATTTACTCTAAAATCTAATTTAATTAGATGGCAAAGCTGAATTTTCATCAGCCATTACTCCAGTCTTTGATGAATAAAACGTTAACAGTGTTTATTCAAAATAGAAATCTTTTGTAACAATATACACTTTTTGAATAATATCTTAATTGTTATTATTACTACTACTACTACTACTTTTGTTTTTGATTTTGAGTTTGAGATCATAGTATTATTTTTTATATTACATACGGTATATATGTAAATTGAATGTGTATATACAATGTACATAAATATTGTATAAAACCACTGTCTGTCACTAATTGCGATGATAATAATACATATTTTATTTAACATCAAACATAATTTCTAATATATATACAGTATATATATATATATAGTAGGGGTGTAACGGTTCACAAAATTCACGGTTCGGTTCGATACGACACAGTGGTGTCACGGTTAGGTTTGGTAGCCTATGTTTTGCTGCAGACACAAAGGGAAGAGTACGATGTGATCCTGTGTTTGAGTGTGACAAAATGGTATATACAATGTACATAAATATTGTATAAAACCACTGTCTGTCACTAATTGCGATGATAATAATACATATTTTATTTAACATCAAACATAATTTCTAATATATATACAGTATATATATATATATAGTAGGGGTGTAACGGTTCACAAAATTCACGGTTCGGTTCGATACGACACAGTGGTGTCACGGTTAGGTTTGGTAGCCTATGTTCTAAATGGGGGAAATTGGTTACGTCGTAATGTTGGAAATATTTCTGTTTAAAACCATGAAGGCGAGCCAATGGATATCACACACAAGCAACGTGCAAACTTTGCGCAAGAGTTATGCCGGTGAACGTCTTAATCTCAGTCAATTCACTGCAGAAAGTGAAAGTAAAAACAGAATTACGGAGTAATGACGGAGCTTTCTGCATCTGACATCGCATATTCTCTCAGAGACGACGAGAGACAAATCTACTTCAACATATGCTGATAACGGTATATAGCTAACTGTTTTAATTTATTCCCTTAATATATCTAATATTGCATAGTGAAAAAAATGAGAAGAAACATATTTTGTGTTAAACAGGTTATTTTTGAAAGTCGGTGCTTGAAATAGGCTAAAGATTGATTTTTATTGATGACTGCAGTGTTAGTATTTTAATTGTAGGCCTATAATTAATTGTATAATAGCCCTGTTTTAAAATACCTTTTTTTTTTACATTTTAATTGAGGAGTAAATAGTCTAATCTTTTGTTATCCTCGCAGCACGTCAGTTATTTGGTAATTATTGCGGAGCAAATTCACTGCAATTTTAATTTAATAATAAAAGTAGGCTAACTTAATAATAATAATAATAATAATAATAATAATAGGCCTAATAAAAATAAAAATGTAACAGGCTACATTAATTGGAAATGCCAAATATCTTAATATTGCCAACAATTGATGTTTTTAACAATATATCTGGCTATCGTCGACACAAGACCATCGTCTTTCGACGCACCCCAGCAAGGGGAGGTTATCGCTGGGCAGACAGCACATTGCCTGTTACGTCGTTTGGGCTGTCTTGTTGAGCGCAGTGGCACTGAGAACATTATATTTCACACACTTTAAGCTGTTTTATTTTCCAAATATAATAGGATTAGTCCAACGAATCGAATCGTTCGGTTATGTAATGCACAACCGAAAGCCTCGTACCGAATGGTTCGATACGAATAGGCCTACGTGTATCGTTACACTCCTAATATATAGTTATATTTTGTATTTTCTATATTGAGTTATAATTTGCAAATATAATGTCTCTTTCAATGATCTATTGACAATTAATGTTTATCCAGCATGCAGATTTCTGACTGATTGAAACATGCTCTCTTTAAGGCTTTACTTGTATAAGGCTCTCTGTCCATGCCAACAAGCTTTCCATTTCCTACAGCTAAAAAGAAATGCCCGGACATAATGCTGCCATTCACCACACTTGATAGAAGAGATGGTGTTACCTGGGTGTTGGGCTGTATTTGGCTTGCGCCAAACATAGTGCTTTGCTTTCAGGCCAAAGACCTTAACTTCTGTCTCTTTAGAACACAATCTTTTCATCCAAAAGTTTTTAGCTTGGTCACATGGCTTCCAGCAAAGCCCGATGTGACTCAATGCTGGCGTTTTTTTCCAAACCACTTTCCCAGAGGCAAATCTGTGAAGTGTTATAAAGATTATTGATGTCTAGACTGTTTCTGCCATTTCAGCCAAATAGCTCAAACTCTATTTGTGTTAAAGCTGGTCTCTTGGTCACTTTTCAGACAATTCCCCTTCTTGTCTCATTGCATGTTTTGTTAGAAAGGCCAGACAGTCTCTGGGTTGTGTCATTTTCATTCCTTTTTGAGCTCCAAGTAAGACTTTTTTCCACCTTACAACATCTCAAAGTTTCACAGACAGCTCCTTATTCTTCATGAGAGCATGATTGATCTGATCTTTTGCTGTACTTGAGACTCATGCATGTAACTCATGCATCTTTTTGTTTTTATTAGGAGGTACTGGTGCTCATGTTGGCTCACATTGTACCAGGCATGATGTATGTAATATATGTAGTCAGTTCATTTCAAGTTCACACAGGTGTCCTAAACGAGTAACCACAGGTGTAGTTCATCACATTAACCATTTACATGCTCCACTAACATCTGACAACTAGAAAGTCTTCATTGAAATGGTATTTGTGGTAGTCAATCACATGTAGTTTACAAAACCATCAAATAGTTGAAGAGTTGTAATGCAACAGATGTAATGCTAATTTTTGTATATTTTGTCTATACTTCAATTCCCAAATAAATATAGGGGCGAGTGGAGCACAAACGAAGACAGCACACATACGATTTCCACCCACACATGACAAAACTTTATTTATTTACTCGTTGCTATATCAACACAGTGTTTCGAAGGGAAAAAATGCACCAAGATGTGCCAAGTTCATTTAACCACAGTAAATGTACATTTTACACTGAAGATAAACTATTTTTTAATAAAAAAATAGCTTTTTATGTAGTATTTTTTCAGTTAGATCAGATAACATTTTTAGAAGAGGAATTTAAGCAGTCATATTGTCATGTTACAACAAACCCCATACATTACTTCCCTAATTTATGGGAAAATAGCAAAAATGTTGGTTACACTTTATTTCGATAGTCCACTTTAGACATTCTATTAACTATAAGTAACTTTGTAACTATATGTCAACTACATGTCAACTAATTCTCAGAGTAGACTGTTAGGGTAGGTTTAGGGTTAGTAGAATGTTGACAAAGAAAGTGTTAGAAGATATTAAGCAGACAGTCTACTAATACTCTACTAGCTGCTAGTTGACATGTAGTTGCAAAGTTACTTACTGTTAATAGAATGTCTAAAGTGGACTATCGAAATAAAGTGTTACCAAAAAGTTTATGCTGTATTCATAAAGCAAGACCTCATATTTGTAACAGGCATGTGTAAAATTAATGTGAAAGAAGGAAATTACTTTTTACCCCAAATGCATTTACACAAACTTGAGAAAACCAAAAAAAGTGTTAGTTTGTGCCTTGCACTTTCCTAATGGTGTTGCTGGCATTTCAGCTGTGTAAACAGTAACCCAAATGTGTGAAAAAAGACTGGAAGGTGAAGTACACTTTTAGCCAGTAGTTATAATAACATTTCCTTTGGCTTATCTTGTGTTGGCAATGAGTATATGTGCCTGTGCTTGACTGACAGCTGATATAAGAACAGTTTATTGTGGCAGTGCATATTTGACTGACTGTAGCTCAATGCCACTGTTATGTTAATGGATTGATTTGCTGCCACTGAATATTTTCAACCCAAGATTTCTACCCTGACACTGCAACCTATATATGTATATTTTATTTTTAAACAATCATTATAGCACGTCTCATATTTGCATTCAGATTTTATATGTTCCAATAAAACATGTGTTGGCATTAATCTTAAACTTTCAGATGCTAGATGAGTTTACACATATGGTTAAAGATATTTTGGTTCAGTTAACTATAAAATGCTCACTTTAGGTAATATGTGCACATTTCAACTCACTGTTGGTCTGTTCCATTTGTGTTTAGGATCATAGTGATATTCCATTACCTACTGTATCTACAGCTTGCAGACACCCTTTAAGATTTGTCAGTCCTGTCCAGAAATCCATAAGAAGTCCACTACTTGGTTCTTGGCTCCAATACACAATGTTCCTTAGGGTAACTAAAACTTCCCACTTTTCACCCCCACAAAGAACTTTTTGTTCTCTCGTTCTTTAGAAACCCATCTAGAAACCAATGCCAGACACATTATAAGGAGGTGGAGACGGACCACTCATAGAAAAATGAACAGGAGAAATTGCATTGCTCAGTATGACAGATATAGGAATGGAAGTCTCGCCTTTAAGCAAAAGGGGCAATTGGCTTTTTGATAGTTGTCAGAGAAGCAAAAGATCTTTCCACCATAGATAGATCCTTTACATGTATGCCTATTACCTACAAAGAAAATAGCTGTGGTATTTCAAAGATGGCCGCTGAGAGTACTTTGCCGAAATAGAGCCTGCAATGCAACATCAAAGAACTCATTTAATCTCCAAAGAATCATATAGTCAAGTCGAGAAGTCTATACTCCATGCAAATCTGCATAAGCCATTGAGGAAGCTTTATGTTACTTTAAGTTGGCATGAAATGAAATTCCACCCTATTTATTTTCTAAATGAGTGTTATCAGTCTTATTTTGAATGATTCATCCATGCATGTCTTTCTTTTATTTTTGACCTTGTAATTTGTAATCAAAATGTATCAGAACTCAATCATCCAGTGAAGCAACATGCTGGACTTATCCAGTCATTTCACTCTTTTTCACTTGAATGTATATTACATTATGGAAGATAAGATCTGACGCTACTTCCTTTCATTGCGACTATGAGAATAAATGTGTGTTTTCTTCTTTAACTCATGCTATTATGTGAGTACGAACAGCAAATGTTTTGGGTCTAATTTTTACAGAACTTCATAGAACTGTAATTTTGAAGCAATTTAAAGTAATTTTTTGTTCTTTCAGGGTTAGCAGGGAAGAAATCCATCTTTAACTGAGATAAATAGAGCATAGAGTGAGTGAGTCTAGCTGAATGAGCAGCTGATTGGATGGTGATTGGTCTTAATGCAGGTATGACCACTGGCCGCTCATAGAATCCCAGCTAGTTTCACAGAGATCTCAAAGCAGCATTGATTGGGCCATTCAATGTTTCCGCTATTCTTTAAACCGGACAATGGAGCATTCATTGTAGCCATAAAGAGAAATATGGAAAACCATACTTCAGTTATGAATCAAATAACTATAGTCTAAATTTTCAATTGAATGGTGATTTAGTCCCAAGGCAACTAAAAAAAAAAAAAAAAAAAGTCTCCCTTTATTTCACTCTTTTTTCACAAACAATCCTGAGAAGCCTATTAGTTCAATGTGGGGTGATTACTAATTTCAAAGAACCGCCTGTCTTATTTAAATGTCACAAGGCATTTTACAGTCTTGGATGCATCACAATCTCCTGCCTGGTCATCTGTTGTGAAATATTGCACCATTATGGAACAGAGTGGATCACTGTCTTATTCAAAGACGCTATTAGAATGCTGAAAAGTTGTGTTAATACTGTAGCTGATATGCATAAGAGATTAGAGCAAGCAGAACTAAGGGCAGACTGCTCTTTTGAACTCTTTATCTTGCTGATGAAGCCTGTTATAATCCCCCAAAGCAATCACAGAGCCTTTCAGCCTCAACGGACCTATGAAGACACACACAAACTCGTATAACAATACCAGGATTAATACTGTGCAAGACTGAACCACATACCTAGAACTTCACCTAAAAACAATACGCTTGTGACTGCTCCGTTTTGATCTCTGTTTCTTTTTCTTTGACTATTCGACACTCATACACTTACCCTCTCTCTTTTAGACATATTACTCAGAATGCTGTTACTAAAAGCCTTTAGTGAACATTGTGCAACTATGGTGTGGCACTTTTGCCCGTCAGGACTTTTAGAAAATAAGCTCTCCTAAAACACTTTCCACACACTTAGTTTGTTTTTCTTCTTCTTCTCTATTTTCATTCTTCATTGTTGTTTTGTTTTTACTGAAAGTCATGAAAATTCCCATCACAGTGTTTTTTTCCAATGTCATTTTGTTTAATAGTGTTCTGTGATGGAATTATTGGAGGCGAAAACTAATTTTGAACATTTTTCTTAAGTTAATGGCTGACTCCTTTGTCTTCCATAGGCTAATTTTATCACTGAGATTCTAAATGTGCACAATTAAATGTCTTTTTTTTTAGCATAATTTGAATTTTTGTTGAGAATTATGTGGAATAGAAATGTTCTTTTAACTAGGAATTTATTTTTATGCATTTTTTCATTTGCCTAAATAAGTTTACACAAAAAATATTTTAATGTATAATTTCTCTATTTTTTATTATAACAGTTCAATCATGACAACGCTCTGAAGATTTTAGCATGGTGATGGATATGACAATGTTAATGTATTTGGTCTTGGCGGAATAGATCTGCTACGCTGCTGCTGCTGTTGGTTATTACTGTAGTTATAGATTATTGCTGTTGCTGCAAGCAAGTACAGGAACTTGCTACTGCCAATGCATATGGCGATACGGTGCCATGAGTATTTAAGACATGCTGCTGCTGCACAAATAGCATATTAAAATAACCCGTAGCTGATCTATACAGGTGGAGCTGGGGAAGGTGGAGGGTTTCAGAGAAACTCTGAAAGCGTGCTGCAGGAATCTCTAGTGAATGCTAGGCAGCCATATAAATGCAAGGCAGTAAGCTCATTGGCTGCATATGGAGCATGAACCAATCAGCTTGTGCCAAGTCATTTAACTCTCTGAATATCATCAGTTACGTTAAAAACCTGTCAGCCTGCGTTATCTAGAGTTTCATGACTGAACTACATATTTTTAAACATTTTATGATGGATTTTCATCCTCGCTGATGATTCAAACACGAGTTTTGAGCAGTGTAGAGTAGCGCTTGTTGTTTGTCATTTCTCCGATCACAAATACAGACATGGTTTTATGTTTACGCGGCGTGATGCAACGCAACGCGTAAAAAGACAGTATAAGTCATTATAATCCGTAATTATGTCCCCACTGGATGCAACAAATGCCTCGTTTATAATGGGTTTTATTGGTTTTGTCTCGTCGCTCCGGCCGGGACACGGCATCACAGTATGGTAAGGGGCGTAACATTTCCGTCACACGCTTGATGTATTCGGCCAATCACAATGCACTGGATAGCTGGCCAATCACAGCACACCTCGCTTTTCAGACCACGTTTCAGAAAGACGGAGCACAGAGGAGAAGCAATAATGTACAGTATGTGGAAAATAATGTGTTTTTTGAACCTTAAACCGCATAAACACATTTCATTACACCAAATACACAAAATAATGTTCTTTGTAGCAACATCATATGACTTAATATTTTTGTGGAAACTGTGATACATGATTTCTTTCAGGATTCTTCAATGAATAGAAATTAATAGAAAGCATTTACTTGAAATAGAATATTTTTTGTAACAATTTAAAAAGTATTTACTGTCAATTTTGATTAGTTTTATGCATTCTTGCTGATTAAAAGTAAAAAAATATCTGACTGACCCTTTTGAACAGTTGTTTGTATATATTCTACATCGATGCAATGCTTTATCCTGATTTCTAAACCTTTTTATTACTAGAAATGACACATTTTGACACTGTTAGAGATTGCAATAAAATATCCTACATCAGTTGTGTTCATCTCAAAGAAGAGCAAATTCATCTCTGCCAATATAAATCTGAAATATGACACTGCTAAGTGCTCCAGTGTGATGCGCAGCCCGCCTTCAACACTTGCCACCAATCGCTGCATCCATCAGTCACTCTCTCAACCAATCCATCTATCAACGTCCAGCCACTCCCCCACACATCATTTAGAGTTCATTTAGCCATTTATCACTTTATCTGCTGCTTGTGGAGTTTCATCTCTCCTTCATTTCATTGCTCCTCCAGCCTCAATCTGTCACGAGAAAGACGTGAGACTCTTTCTCTCCCTATACTGTACTGCTTAATGAGCTCTATATGATTTCTGACATCATACACATATATGTTGGCGAATCTTGTGTAATAATGTAAAAATGTGAGCAGTGTTTGTTAAATCCATCGCTATAATGACAGGGTGTTTTGTTTGTGGTTGCAAAGCAGTGCAGATGTGTTCTGATTGGTTTTTGGTGTGTTGCAATGCAGTTGCTAGGGTGTTCTGGGTGTTTGCTCAACAGTCGAAGTCAAAAGAACCCACCATTCATTCTCTATGATATTCTGCTTCTTATTAGATTCAATGTAATCTTAGTAGTAGTAGGTATGTGTAAGTAAAGTGTAGTTATAGTGTGCATTTTTCATTAATTAATATTTATTTATTTATAATGTTTACATAGAGAAAAGCAACTTATATTATTAATATTGACAGCTGAGAAAATGTAAGCATTTTATGCATTATTAATTAATTGAATTAATTGATTTATTTTGCTGCATTTATTCAATGAAATTAATCACAAATGTTCACATTTAACACATTTAACATTTAATTTATTTTTATTTGACATTAAGGTTTTCTTGTGTCATAATTAATTTCAAAGGTTTTGTATCACATTACCCTAGCCTAAATTGGAAATTTTAAGATATATGATTTTTTTTTCTTCTGTCTACACAGTCTGAATACACTTTTTGTTGTTACATAAAATTACTTGGAATATTTTTTTTTCTTTTAAACTTTCTAGTAATCAAAAATCCTGAAAAAAGTATCACAGTTTCCACAAAAATATGAAGCAGCACAACTGTTTTCAACACTGAGAATAATAAGAAATTTTCTTGAGCATATTATGTAACATTTCCGTCACACGCTTGAGGTATTCGGCCAATCACAACGCACTGAATAGCTGGCCAATCACAGCACACCTCGCTTTTCAGACCACGTTTCAGAAAGACGGAGCACAGAGGAGAAGCAATAATGTACAGTATGTGGAAAATAATGTGTTTTTTAACTTTAAACTGCATAAACACATTTCATTACACCAAATACACAAAATAATGTTCTTTGTAGCAACATCATATGACTTAATATTTTTGTGGAAACTGTGATACATGATTTCTTTCAGGATTCTTCAATGAATAGAAATTAATAGAAAGCATTTACTTGAAATAGAATATTTTTTGTAACAATTTAAAAAGTATTTACTGTCAATTTTGATTAGTTTTATGCATTCTTGCTGATTAAAAGTAAAAAAATATCTGACTGACCCTTTTGAACAGTTGTTTGTATATATTCTACATCGATGCAATGCTTTATCCTGATTTCTAAACCTTTTTATTACTAGAAATGACACATTTTGACACTGTTAGAGATTGCAATAAAATATCCTACATCAGTTGTGTTCATCTCAAAGAACAGCAAATTCATCTCTGGCAGTATTAATCTGAAATATGACACTGCTAAGTGCTCCAGTGTGACGCACAACCCGCCTTCAACACTTGCCACCAATCGGTGCATCCATCAGTCGCTCTCTTA
>NW_015641029.1:70369-71431 GCF_001515625.1 Sinocyclocheilus rhinocerous | reverse complement strand
ATATATATATATTTAATCTTGTGTAACAATTAAAAAATGTGAGTAGTGTTTGTTTATGTAAAATCCATTGCTATAGTGAGAGGGTGTTTTGTTTGTGGTGGCATTGCAGCACAGCTGTGGTTGCAATGCAGTTGCTAGTGTGTTTTGGGTATTTGCTTAACAATTTAAGTCAAAAAGCCAACTCTATGATATTATGCTTCTTATATGATTCAATGTAATCTCATTAGTAATAGCAGGTATGTGCAAATAAAGTGTTGTTCTAGTACATGCTTTTTAAATGTTTGCATAGAGAAAAGCAACTTATATTATTAATGTATTGACAGCTTAGAAAATGTAAGCATTTTATATACAATATGAACTCCTTACAAATGATTAACAGATTCATTTAGCAGAATATTAGTTAATCAGTTTGTTTTGTTGTACTTAATCAATGAGATGAATTACAATAGTGTCACACGTAATGCATTTTCTCTTTATTTGACATTATGGTATTATTATGTAGTAATTCATTTCAAAGGATTTCTATCACTTTACTCCTCTAAATTTGAAATCTTAAGATATATGAAAATGTGTGTGTATGCATGTGTGTGTGTGTATAAAATTAATAAATTAAATTTAATAAAACTTATAGTAAAGACATTTATAATGTTAAAAAGAGTTTTATTTAGAATCAGTTTTGTTATTTTGAACGTTCTATCATGAAAGAATCCTGAAAAAAGTCACCGTTTCCACAAAAATATTAAGCAGCACAACCGTTTTCAACATTGAGAATAATAAGATATATTTCTTGAGTACCATATCGGCATATTATATTATTTCTGAAGGATCATGTGACACTGAAGACTGGAGTAATGCTGAAAATTCATGTTGGCCAAACAGGGATAAATTAATTGTTGAAATATTTTAAAATAGAAACTTTATTTTAAATTGTAAAGATATTAAATTGTACCACTATTTTGTACCATGAAATAGACTTGGTGAGCATCCTACCAGCCCCTATATGCCACATAGCATATGAAAACTCGACTAGGTAAAACAGGCTCACCATCTCTACACTGCAAA
>NW_015641029.1:68434-69636 GCF_001515625.1 Sinocyclocheilus rhinocerous | reverse complement strand
CTCGTCGCTCCGGCCGGACACGCCATCACAGTATGGTGAGGGGCGTAACATTTCCGTCTCACGCTTGAGGTATTCGGCCAATCACAACGCACTGAATAGCTGGCCAATCACAGCACACCTCGCTTTTCAGACCACGTTTCAGAAAGACGGAGCACAGAGGAGAAGCAATAATGTACAGTATGTGGAAAATAATGTGTTTTTTAACTTTAAACTGCATAAACACATTTCATTACACCAAATACACAAAATAATGTTCTTTGTAGCAACATCATATGACTTAATATTTTTGTGGAAACTGTGATACATGATTTCTTTCAGGATTCTTCAATGAATAGAAATTAATAGAAAGCATTTACTTGAAATAGAATATTTTTTGTAACAATTTAAAAAGTATTTACTGTCAATTTTGATTAGTTTTATGCATTCTTGCTGATTAAAAGTAAAAAAATATCTGACTGACCCTTTTGAACAGTTGTTTGTATATATTCTACATCGATGCAATGCTTTATCCTGATTTCTAAACCTTTTTATTACTAGAAATGACACATTTTGACACTGTTAGAGATTGCAATAAAATATCCTACATCAGTTGTGTTCATCTCAAAGAACAGCAAATTCATCTCTGGCAGTATTAATCTGAAATATGACACTGCTAAGTGCTCCAGTGTGACGCACAACCCGCCTTCAACACTTGCCACCAATCGGTGCATCCATCAGTCACTCTCTTAATCAATCCATCTATCAACGTCCAGTCACTCCCCCAAACATCATTTAGAGTTCATTTATCCATTTATCACTGTATCTGCTGCTTGTGGTGTTTCATCTCTCCTTCATTTCATTCCTCCTCCAGCTTCAATCTGTCCCGTTTCCACAAAAATATTAAGCAGCACAACCGTTTTCAACATTGAGAATAATAAGATATATTTCTTGAGTACCATATCGGCATATTATATTATTTCTGAAGGATCATGTGACACTGAAGACTGGAGTAATGCTGAAAATTCATGTTGGCCAAACAGGGATAAATTAATTGTTGAAATATTTTAAAATAGAAACTTTATTTTAAATTGTAAAGATATTAAATTGTACCACTATTTTGTACCATGAAATAGACTTGGTGAGCATCCTACCAGCCCCTATATGCCACATAGCATATGAAAACTCGACTAGGTAAAACAGGCTCACCATCTCTACACTGCAAA
>NW_015641029.1:66345-68322 GCF_001515625.1 Sinocyclocheilus rhinocerous | reverse complement strand
AAAAAAAAAAAAAAAAATGCACACATCACTTTTATATTTGCACAGTAATTATCCAGCCACCCAGCAAGCCGGTTCATAATGAGTAAGCCAGAAGTGCAGTGCGTGAGACTGTGAATGTATCTGGCAGAAGAGGAGGTGAGCATGTTTCTGTGATGTCCTGCAGTACGAAGGGGATTTTCCCCCCTGTGAGTTACAGTTAAAGACCACCTCTACTACTTGAGGATTAAAAAATATATTGAAATTTCTCTTCCTTCTCTGCCTCTGTCCTTCTGTATGAATTTCATTCCATCCCCTTCAAACGGCTGTGGACAGCTCTAATGAGACTTTTTTCTCTTGTGCTGTCTCTCTTACACACAAAGCTGTCACATTAACATGCCTTTCGCCCTCCTAAACATTACATCAAACAAATGACATGAAAGACCTCTCAGTGGACTGAAATTGCCTGACAACAAGTTTTAGTAAGGGGCAGGCAATAAGAAAGCCCTTATAAAATATTATTTTCTATTACTGCCCATTCATATCTTTAGTGTCAAAACATGACACATCTATCACCTTGTTTTGCATGGGGGAAAGATATGCTTTAATCTTAAAGTGCTGTTTTCATGGTATGCATTTTGAAGCTGCTATTTTTGTACCTGGATAATTCGACAAGCTGAAGAGAGAACACGCTATGACAGATTAAAAACCCTCCAAAATGTCTCAGATGGCATGGCTTTATCTCAGACAGTGGATTGGAATAAAATAGATTCAACCCAAGCCGAATGGAATACAGTAGAAAAAAATATCCATGTACGGTCGTGAAAATATGTTTCCGAAAACCTTTAGAGGCCTGAAAATCTGAAAACTACAAATCATTGTGCAAAGCTTTATCTTTTCCCAGCACACTTTCCTTTAAAACAGATTCTTTCCATAAACCATGTGCTTCACTAAACCCATAGACATTCCACAGTCTTTTTATCTTTTATATCGGTACTATTTTGTGCAGCAGAGAAATCTTCATTTATAATATCTATGGTGTGCGTATGTGTTTATTTAAGACCATGGAAAGACTATGCAAAGAAAGGTGTTTTGTGTCAGTGATTTGAATTTCATTATTCTATTATACATTTCCCTCTCAGTTTTGCATGTGTGTGTGAGCGAACGATTGTGTACATGTGCATGTGTGGACATAAAAGATAAATCTGTGCACAAGTATAAATTATCTAGCCTTTACCACACGTTGCCTCATATTATGCTTTATTTATCTTCCATTCTCTTCATTTTTGACTTGATTCTCATCTGCTCTTTATCTATGTTGCAGTGTGTTTGAGTGTATGGACTTTTTTCACTATAAAACTGTGATTTTAATAGTGGTTTCCTGGCTACTGCCTGCTTCGTGTACTTTGACATTCATTTCTAAAGTTTATTGTCTAACCAAATATTATGGGGGAGAGAAATATTGCAGAACTTGTTTTTTAAAGAAAATAAATGTATTTGAAAAACTTGAACTCTAATCTGAATATTGGGTAGGAAGAGTTTCAACATTTATGGTGATTTTTACCTGATTAAATGACTGTATACTGTAACCTGAAAGTGTACAAGGTCAGGAAATCAGTCTAATGTGTTGTGGAGTCAATGATTATTTGTATTTGCATTACAGTAATGTATTTTCATATTACCTGTACAGTGTGATGTAAATAGCAATAATAGTGTTGGCATGGCTTTCTTTAAAGGGGTCATATGACGTTGCTAAAAAAGAACATTATTTGGTGTATTTGGTGTAATGAAATGTGTTTACGCGGTTTAAGGTTAAAAAAACACATTATTTTCCACATACTGGACATTATTGTCTCTCCTCTATGCCCCGCCTTTCTGAAATGCGTCGATTCTTACAAAGCTCATCGTTCTGAAAAGCGAGGTGTGCTCTGATTGGGCAGCTATCTAGTGCGTTGTGATTGGCCGAATACCTCAAGCATGTGACGGAAATGTTACGCCCCT
>NW_015641029.1:65970-66298 GCF_001515625.1 Sinocyclocheilus rhinocerous | reverse complement strand
CGCGTAAACATAAAACCATGTCTGCATTTGTGATCAGCGAAACGACAAACAACAAGCGCTACTCTACACTGCTCAAAACTCGCGTTTGAATCATCAGTGGCAAATCCTTTAAATATGAAAATGTACTTACAGACTGTGAGTCAGCACTATTTGTCAGAACACCAGCATTGTAGGCTACTCACCCAGGAAACAGTCCTCGTCCTCCGTAAAATGCGCTGCACACATCTGAATATTTGGGTTGAACTGTTCTGGAACAGTGTTCCAGATTTCTAGTTGTGTCCTCTTTTGGAAGACCAAACAAAGTAGTTTCACTTTCACAACGAAACAC
>NW_015641029.1:60619-65923 GCF_001515625.1 Sinocyclocheilus rhinocerous | reverse complement strand
CCTCTTTTGGAAGGCCAAACAAAGTAGTTTCGCTTTCACAACGAAACACACAGCATCTTCACGACATGGCGGCGGCGGCAACAGTATTACAGCGAGAATCAAAGTTACGCCTTCTTTCATTGCGTAAACATTTGGGCGGTGTTTCTTCCCATTACCAAGTTTTCTTTCCACACAGTGACGTAGACATGTGGGGGCGTGTTTAAATGAGGCGTTTTAGGAGGGCGTGGATGAGTCTTAACTTTAATAAAGAATATCTCTTTGGGTTTGAGACTTTAGTCTTTGCAACTTTAGGGATCTTATCTATTCACGAACAGCTTGTAACACTCCAAAGAAAAAGGAAAACTTGAAATCGCATCATATGACCCCTTTAATAAAAAAATTGTTGATTGTGTGACTTTTGTGATTTGTCACAAAATTGTATGATTTGTTGTGTGTGACTTTTGTTTAAAGGAATAGTTAAGAAATAGTGAAACTGTGCTCACCCTGAGGCCATTCAAGATGTAGATGAGTTTATTTTTCATCAGAACAGATTTGGGGAAATTTTACATCACTTGCTCACTAATGGATCCTCTGCAGTGAATGGGTGCCATCAGAATGAGAGACCAAATAGCTGATAAAACATCATAATAACCCACAAGTAATGTAAGTAACTCACAAACCTGCATATTTGTAATTAAAAAAATCCATCATTAATCCATAATTTTTAACTTCAAACCATTGTTTCTGGCTAAAATACAAGTCCTCTATCCACAATTTTGAAAAAGCCTGAATGATGGATTTGTCACCCCACATATAAAATATTATATGAGATAATATTTAATGCAGCATTTTTTTAAGAAGGCGTTTCTCAATTATCAAAAATGTGATATAAAAGTAATAAAACTTTTGGCTTTAAGTCTTTCAGCCATAAGTATAAAAATACAATAAATACAGTTATATATATATATAACAATATATATATATATTACTATATTTGAAAGCAAAATATACACATACATATAGAACAACTCAAGCAAACGCAGTCAGCAAAGTTGAGAATCAGACTTGTTTGATTACATAATTTGCAGTGCTAAATGGGAGTGTGAGATTCCTGTTTCCATAGTAACAGTAACTTTAGTATTGTAACCTCAGAACTACATTTCCCAGCATCCCTCCTGCAGCACCTGTCAGCCATCGCCACACCTGCCATGGATTGTACCATCTCATCAAGATCCCTGTTTAAGCAGTCACCCTCCATCTCATAATTGTCTGGTCTCGTTGTTCCCTTGGAATTACTTACCCGACTCACCTACTGTGAATACTTACCTTGTGTCCATCTGTCTACTCGTTGTCTGTCTTCAGTCCCTTCCTGTTCACCTGCAAGAAAACTCACTTACTATTAAGTTAAGTTTATCAGTATATATACTACTTCAATTACTCACCTGTGTGCTTCCCTGTTATTCTCCTGCATCTGCTGAATAAACCTGTGCTGTTTATCATTACCTGTGTGCTGATCTCTGTCTGATTTTATAACAGAAGACCAGAGCAAATCAACAGATGGACTCAGTTTGCACAATACTGTATTTCAAGATGGAAGGAAGCTAGAGCAATGCGTACAGGAATTCCCAGATTACTGTCATCTAACGACGTAGGATGATCGTATCCTTATCCGCTGCTGTAAAGATGGATTAGATGACGATGTCTGTTGTCAGGGATAGATGAACTGTTGTCAGGGATAGATGAACGTGAGACACTTGAACACTTGGACCTCGTTCTGTGGCAGTGTGGTACTGCATATACTGTTGGACCATCGGTTTCATCATCCCAAGACTACAGAGAAACTATCATAAGTTCCCTTGTCTCTGCTTGTCCTGATTACACCATCAAGTCCGTTCTAGTCAAAGAACTGCTAGTTTCTCTGAACCATCATTGCCACCCTCCCAGAGGCAGACACTCCTGAGTATCCTAACATTCCCCAGTTCAGGAATGCAACATCCCCAGCCTTTCCTCGGGAGAGGAAGAATGCATCCAACAGTGCTTGGCTAATGTCAAAAGCAGTGGATCCACCTATTATGTCCGTCAGGTCAGCACCCTCAGATCCTCATGTCTAGAACCCGTTCCAGGAGTCTGATTCAGAACGTCATCCCTGTCCAAGGTTTGCTAAAACCTCAGCGCTCCATCTAACTTCAACCTAAAAGAGGAGGGTGAGGAAGAAGAGAGGGTTCTCTATAGCTCTGTTCCCTGACCACAGCCCATTGTCTGCTCCAGCCCCTGAGCCCAGTCCAGTGATGGCGCTAGCCCCTGAGCCCAGTCCAGTGATGGCTCCAGCCCCTGAGCCCAGTCCAGGGTCGGCTCCAGCCCCTGAGCCCAGTCCAGTGATGGCTCCAGCCCCTGAGCCCAGTCCAGGGTCGGCTCCAGCCCCTGAGCCCAGTCCAGTGATGGCTCCAGCCCCTGAGCCCAGTCCAGGGTCGGCTCCAGCCCCTGAGCCCAGTCCAGTGATGGCTCCAGCCCCTGAGCCCAGTCCCGAGTTCACTCCAGGCCCAGAGTTCAGTCCTGAATTCACTCGAGCCCTAGAGTTCAGTAACGAGCCTACTCCAGCCCCTGAGTCTGTATAGGAGCCTGCTCTAACCACGGAATTTGTTCAAGAGTCCATTCCCACCTGTGAGTTTGTTTAAAATTTCACTTCAGTCCACGAGTTAACATGAGAATTCCCCCCCAGACCAAGAGTCTGCTCATTTCCCCGAACTCAGTCATGAGCCTGCTCAGATCCCAGAGCTCAGCCCAGTGCCTGCTCTCGTCCCAGAACTCAGCACAATACCTGTTCTACCGCCAGAATCCTCAGCCAACAGGGCCACCAATTCAGAGTCTCCTGCTATCATGAAGCCAATACCTGAGTCTTCTGATGTCATGACCTTCATGCCAGAACCCAACCAGATAGGTCTATGCCTGGTGGATTCAGAGATCCTGCTACCACTGATTGCTCTCCCTGTTACGGCAGTGGCCATAATGTGTGTTTGGGCCACACACTGCTGTCATATAGAAATGGAGGGGTTCATCCCTGAACTTCCTGTTTGGCCAGATATGACCAAGTAGGTCATCTCAGAATTTCCTGTCTGCGCTGGTGCTATCCTAGAAGTCATTCCTGAGTTTTCTGTTTACCTAGATATGGACATGGAGGCCATTATACCAAGTTTTCTGTCTGTCCTGATTTTATAACAGTTCAAGGAACATAAAGCCTGCGTTATACTTTCCACATGCAAGAGGGTCCACTAGGGTCGTCCGCATGAGGTGAAAATTGTCATCAGAGGGTGTACAGGAAGGCTCTGCGTGGACATCTGCGTGCCTCCCATTTTTTGTGACCGTGTGGACAAGTATGGACAAAAGCACCAACTGCGTGTGCGTAGGCTGTATGAAGAAGTCCGCCGCTACCCAAACCTCTACAATCTGTCGATAAAACAATATAAAGACAGCCAGATGTGCAATAACTTTGGGCAATTGTTTGTTTACTGTTTACATGTTTCTTTACTGTTTAAGCTGATCTACTGCACATGTATGGAACACGTCCACGAGTGGACCACCGGCATACACTTTCAGTAGTATAAATACAAGCAGTCTGCATCTGCGCTGTCCGCAGCTGTCGAGACTTAAGTCATATATGGTTACCATGATAATGATGATGATTTTTATTATTATTATTTTAAATAATGCTATTATAATGTAGCATGAGTCTCCAATGATTTCACAGTAAAATTCTTAATACTGTATTTTATTTTGAGAAATTACTTTTTGTTCAGTTCTAACATTTTTACAATATTTAAAGTATTTGGAGATCTGCTGTAACAACTTTCAAACTATAATCCAGCTCATGTACATCAACATATGCTCAAAACAAAAAAATTCTTATTCAACATACAGCTTAAAAACGGCATTCTCAGTCAGGTCTCGAGAGAGAGAGAAAGAGAGAGATGAGGTGAAAGGAGAGATATTCATGTTATTTTACTGGCCTAGGAGAGAGCACCATTGTAAAGTCAAATGAAGGAGGCGGGAAGCACTTGCATAGGGAGTTCTGGAGATGAAATTCCCGAAACGCCTATTTATTTTGAATCAGTTGATTAGGCTCAGAGTGTAATGCGCAATAATGATTAATTTCAGAACAGAGGGCTGCTCTATTATCTACTTTCATGAGTGTACTGTTTTGAAGAAGATGTTATTGTAATGTATTTGAGGCCATCTGGATGCATAAAAATCTTATTATAATAAAATATAGTGTTTACGATTAATAACAGCTGACTATGACTTTACTACAAAATGTGTTTTCATCATAAATATGTAGTACAATTACAAACTTTGAACATAAAATACTCAAAATTTAGCATCCTGCTCACACAAAACACTAACACTTACCATGAGCAAAATAGGGACTGAAACTATTTTGAAATTATGTTTCCCCTTCAGGAACTCGAGCTGCGTCGAGATTCGCTTTGGGAACGCCCTTGCGTGACCGCGTTCTGAAGCACGTGTCAAATCAGTCCAATGGAGCAGCGAGACGTCACGAGCGGGGTGACGTAAGCACCAGAAAGTATAAAAGCGCATCCGACAGAACGCAAACCAGCTTCTGCTCTTCAGTAGCGCTCTGTGTATGTGTCTGTCTATATACTGTTGTCTGTCAGCACAAGCATTAACATATAAGCATGAAAAAGTCAATGAAAAGAGAATCTATGGCGAGCGAACTGCATTTGCAAACGCGGTGTTCCTCCCTGCCCACGATATCTGGCGGCGGGGGATACACATGATTTGTGTGTCGTTTGTTTGGGAGTGGAGCATGCACGGTCAGTTCTCGAGGGAGCTGATTGTCATGACTGCGAGCTGCTCTCGCTGCGCACGCTCCGCTCTCGCCTGGCCGTGTTTGATGAGAGCGGCCAGGCTCGCGATCCCGCTGGCAGCGGTCCCGCTGTTGCCGAGGCACAGCGCAGACTGTTGTCGTGGGGATCGCGGGTGGATTTAGCGGAGGGATCCGAGACGGGCTCGTCCTTTTCTCGGTCCTCACCCGCTAGATCCGCGGCTCTCTCTCAGGGTTCGGAAGCCCGCGCTGCGGTTTCTTCCACCCGGAGAGAGAGCCAGGCACTTCATCTATCTTCCTCCGAGGAGGTAGAGCTGACCTGCTCAAGGACCTGGATGACAGGGAGGAGGAGGAATCCGTTGTGGTAGCTGAACTGCGGCGGGCCACAGATTTGTCCCTCCGAACCACCAAAGAAACGGCCAGAGCCATCGGCCGTTCAATGGCAGCAATGGTGGCCACGGAGCGGCATCTGTGGTTGAATCTGT
>NW_015641029.1:53650-59806 GCF_001515625.1 Sinocyclocheilus rhinocerous | reverse complement strand
GGACAGATTCTTCCTCCGAGCCGCCCCGCTCTCGCCCTCTGGCCTTTTCGGCGACGCAGTTAACACTGTCGTCGAGAGGTTTCAGGAGGCGAAGAAGCAAGCGGCGGCGTTTCAACGTTTCCTCCCTCGTCGCTCCCAGGCCCATAGGGCTGCTGAACGGGAGCAGCCCAAGCCATCAAGTTCCTCATACCGCCAGTGACAAAAACAGAGCGTTGCAACCCACACCCCTCCGCAAAAAGAACGGGGGTCAGGGCGACGCTCTCAGTCGGGGTCTTCTAGACCGAAGACGGATCTGCGGACCGTTCTTTTGTCGAAGAGGACCTCGACTAAGCGGTCCTGACGCCAAGATCGTCAGGCCCCTTCCAGGCGCTACTTCATCGAAGCTAACTTGTGCTCTGCCGGATGCGCTTTTATACTTTCTGGTGCTTACGTCACCCCGCTCGTGACGTCTCGCTGATCCATTGGACTGATTTGACACGTGCTTCAGAACGCGGTCACGCAAGGGCGTTCCCAAAGCGAATCTCGACGCAGCGTCTCGTTCCCTCAGGGAACCATGGTTACATACGTAACCTAGAGACGTTTCTTCTTCTTTTTGAAGAAATGCATTAACAGGCACTTAACCTTCAGAAAATGCTGATCATCAGCTTCAGGAGGTCAAACTAAATATTATATGAGTTGTTTTATTTTCTTTTAATTTTATCCGAGGTTTGACATGTTTGCTATCCTGTTATCAAAATTTGAAACATGACAGTTTAAAAACGTGGTTGTTTAATTGTAATTTTCTAGCAGTAAACATTACTTAAATGTCTAATTTTCATAATTTTTCATAATTTTCAAATGTCTAATAAAAAAAATAGTGGTTAAAGTAGCTAATTGATGGCTAATTGTGTCACAATTTTAGTCATTTTAAATTTTTACTACAATCAATCGAAAATTATAATATGTTTCAATGATATTTATTGTTGGATACAGTTGAGCATTTTAATCTATGAATTATTCTACTATGTATAAGTTTAACAAAGCAACTAAAATGTTTTTATTGAGGATTACCAAGTCTGGTTTTCCAATGGAATTTGGCTACTTTAAAACAGTTTCTGTGAGGTGATTTTTGTAAAAAAAAAAAAAAAAAAGCTGACAAGTTGCACATATATATTAGGAATTTTGAATTTGAACGTGTCAGAAATATCAACAAATTACATTAAAACACATTCTTTGTATACTGCAGCTCTTGAAAATTTCACAGTCAAAAGCCTATATCCCTTTGACCAGGTGCAGTTGTCATTCCCCCATATTGGGCTAAATATAGATGGTTTCAGTCTTCTTGCTATCATATGGTAAGTATAGCAAATATATCTGCACTCTTGGGTGTTTATTATTCCAAATAAACCGAATAAACATAAGAGGCCACAGAGGGATATTTTAGAATAGGTAATTTGGGTAATATATTTATCTTTAAAATATTAATTCAACCAATTTATAAGACTGGTAAATCTGACCATCTATCCAAAGACTGAGTAATTGAATTTGACAGGGCCTGGTAGTTCAGTGTGGTTGTATTTTCTATATCAGAACAATCTGAAGTCCTAAATATAGGCCTACACAAATCTGAATTGGGAACACTGAAAGTCAAGTATGATGAATTTGATGTTCACTTCTGAGTAAAAGTAGAGTTGATTTTTAATTAACTACTTCAAATGGTCTACACCATACCATTGGTCAGAACCTCAGCTGGGTAAGTACACCAAATCTTTATCTATAAACAAAATACAAAATACGATTTTTTGTAAGAGTACACTTGGTTTAGAATCACTATTAAAGGACCAGAGGTCAGGAAGCTAATTGTAAATACTACATTTGGCCATTGTAATGTGATAGAATGACACTTTAGGTTATGTTTATGCGATACGACTTGCCATACAAAAGTATATGAAATTATTACATTCATAAACAGTGCTAATCTAGTCACAAACCAATAACTATTCATTCCCTCTCTTCCTGAGTAAATATGTACATGTTTGATCAGGCCGGTCCTAAGCGGCACCACTGGGTTTGTTCTGCCCCTTTTAAATGACAGAAGAAGCAATGCAACATTTTTCAACAGCCTGGGAAACCAGGTAAACACACTGCTGCTTTTCTTGTCCATGAGCAGAACTGATAAAGAATCAACTGAGATCATGCAGCACAATGCTATCTTATCAATGAGAATATGCATATTTATTAACTTTGAAACTGTGAGGTCTTCAAGCTATTGATTACATAGCTAAATGTTTTAGAAGGAGCGTTGGTATAAAGTATACTGCAGTATATCATTTCTGGTCTAAGTGCTGTTTCATTAACAAAGAGTATTGAATTGCAGATATATAAGTTGCAACATTTGAGTATGCAGTGATGATAAAGAGTGAATAATAAATGGAAAGAGCTATATCAGGTTTCAAATGAAGTACTATAGAGAGTTAATGAACAATGTGCTCTATTTAAAAGGGCCAATTTACTGTCTGATGTGTCTGATATAATATTATCTCTTTTCATTATCACGGCTCTTGGTTGAGATGTAATGCATCATCTAAATGGCTTTTGTCTTGAAAGTTTTGTTCTGGAGGAACAAAAAGGACATGATTTCCTTTTCAAGTTTTCTTTGACACTGCTGCCTTCAATTATGGCACCTTTTGAAAAAAGTATGTGATTTACCCTGAGTGACCTTGCTTTTTTTACTCTTTTTTTTTCTTTTATGGTTGATGAATAAGTCTAAATGCGCACTGAATGCATTTAGATTTCAATAAGATAAAACATGAATGCTGTAATACAGTATACCCTTAATATATTATAAACCTGGCAGAACATTAGGTAGAATTTAGCTTCATCCTCAAACAAACTGTAATTGGTTGCTTAACACATAGTTTCTTGGTTAAAATAAGCTGCACAAAGAAGTTACCGGAAGCAAAGCTCCAGCTGTAGAATTCTAGTCTGCCAACATACACTCGAATTTAATTTAGTCTGTGGTCCATTAAACACACTAGTGCTTTTATTAGAATTAGTGCAGAATCTGGCACAGCAGAATGTAAAATTTTGTTTTAACAAATAGGAAAGAACCTAATTGTATTTGGGCGGTCCGCAAAAGCTGGGATAAGGAGTTGTGGCGCCATATAAATAGACATATTTATCCAGTTGTGGTACAGTCTGGTGCCAATAGGGAGGAAGAGTGCATCTCTGAGTGGCCATAGTGGTCACTGTAGGGAAGACTGCACTTCAAGAAGAAGAAGTCACTGCAAGAAGTGTTTGCCTATACAAAACGTTAGAGAGACACATACTGGTTTCCATTTTTTTTGTGTGGAGATATTCCATAGGGTTAATGGTTTTTCTACTGCACAAACTGTATTTTCTATCCCCTTACCCTAACCCTACCCCTAAACTTACACCTCACAGGAAACTTTATGCAGTTTTAGATTTTCAATACACTTCATTCTGTATGATTTATAAGCTTGTCTCGCCATGGGGACCTAAAAAATGTCCCTACGTGGTCAAAATTGACTAGAATTACTATACTTGTGGGGACATTTTGTCCACATAATGTAGTGAATACCAGCACACACACACACACACACACACACACAACCACACACACACACACTCTCTCTCTCTGATCTTGTGTGTATAAAAAGCAAAAAGAAAAAAAGATTTAAGGACTGGGCAAAAATCACTCAATATTTGTTAAATTAGGGGTTGGTAAAATTATTTCACTTACAGTAAAAACAGAAATATTGTGAAATATCTTTAAGATATAGATCACATAGCTAAATGTTTAAGAATGCACTTTGGTATAAAGTATACTGCAGTATATAATTTCTGGTCTAAGTGCTATTTCATTTGCAAAGAGTATTGAAATATTATTACAATTTAACCCTCTGGCATAGTGTTGCCCTCAGGCAACAAACCACTTTTTTGGACCTCACACCTCCACTTTAATTTTTGTAATAAAAAAATATATACATATAATATCACCTGACATGTCTGTTCAATAAAATGATGGGCTGAAGTGGGTGTAGCCTTTTGTTTGGGGATGGAGCAGTCATTTTAGGAAGCAAAGCTGCATGGGACACAGTGCCACAAATTGGTAAGATAAATAGCACTGTTTAACATGTCTAAAATTAAATATCTTAATATAAAAAAAATATATGCATGTGCATCAAAATGTAAATAAGTATGTTTGATTATTAAAATACTTATTTTGTTTTTATTTATATACTAAAAGTACGTTATATACGTTAACTATATACTCAGGGCAACATAGTGCAGTTAGAGCACTTTTGTTCAGGCAATAGGCCTATCATGCTAAAGTGTGGATGCATATTAGAACCATATAGTGCATTCAAGTCCTCCTTTGAATTTTATGTTTACGCGCTCTGAAAACTCAAAGAATGTGCATTATGTATGTAATTGATATTTATTATTATTATTATTATTATTATGCTGCCACAGAGAATCAGGCCTATCAGCTGATAAACTGACTAAATGAGTAGTGTTTTCTGGCAAACTTTATCTTCACACACACAAAAGAAGTCTCTTCTGCTCACCAAGGCTATATCTATTTGATCAAAATTACAGTACACAGTAGCGTTGGGACGATAGACGATGCCATCTTCCATCGCCGATGGCTGACAGACATCACAATGTTGAGCCGGCATTGTGATTCTGTTAAAAAAACATCTTAATTAATCACACAATATTGCTCAGTGCAATGCATGCTTTCAATTTCCGCTCAGTTACTTCAAATAATTGTTTAATAATAACATAATGAAGTTGTTCATGGTCGCAATACAAATTACATTCAAAACAGTTCAATGAACACATTTAAAACAGTAAAGGTTTTATTGTGCAAAAACGTCAAACGAATTATTGGCAAATTATAATACAGCAACAAAATTCAAAATTATTTAAATTAAATTAGATTAAATAGGTTAGAACATGCAGGTCAGATCGTAGGTGTTGGATAATAAATATATTTCAATAAAAAAAAAATAGCCTAATAATAATTCAATTTAATATTTTAATCCTCTGACATCTGCTCCGCATCCCAGATAGCACACGTACATCTGCAAGATGTCTGTTAAAGATTGCTTCATCTGGAAAGCGTCTGCTGTGTACAAACATCTGATAGACGTCTCTAAGATGTCAGTTTTACATACATTCTAAATCATAAACATCTTAAAGACAGCTTCTAAATGTCTATTTGACATCTGATAGGAAACGTCCTACAGACGTATTGCAGATGAGCAAACACTCTAAAAATTAGAGTGCAGATGTAAATGCAGACGTCAAATAGATGTCTCCGTGATGTACATGTGCTATCAGGGATCGCTCCTTAGGCCCGGGTATACTTCACTTTACCTTAGTTTTTCATGTGATGCAATGTCAGGACATAGGATCAGTAGATCTTAAACAGATTCTTAAATTTGTAATCCCACTACACACACAGTGACACACACGCAGTGACACACACAGTGGCACACACGCAGTGGCACACACGCAGTGACACACACACACACACACACGCAGTGACACACACAGTGGCACACACACAGTGACATGCAGTGACACACACACACACACACACACGGACACATAGTCATTTGGATGTTGGTATACAGTATATGGTAATATGTAATATGAGGAACATTTATACATGAAGTGTTGTTATTAGTAGTAGTTTGTTTATTTGATTGTTTGATGTTTTTGATTGGTTTGGAATAATTTGAGATTGATGTTTATCAAAATAATAACTTTTTCTAATGCATATATTGCTTGTTTTCTTTAATACACATATATAGAATGCCTTGGTGTTTTAGTACCCTTATGGCACATTGTTGTAAAAATGTGATTTTATGTGATGGCAAGGCTGAATTTTCAGCAGCCATTAATCCAGTCTTCAGTGTGATGTGATCAGGGACGTGCACAGACATTTTGAGGGGCAGGGGCTCAAGTGGAAAAAAGGGCACTTCTCATATTTATTTTAACTTTTTTTTCTAATCAAAATGTTAAATATATTAGGGGTGTGTGATATTGACAAAAATATATCTCAATATTTTCTAGGATTTTATTGATAACGATAATTAGATGATATTTTGCTGAGTGTGTTATTGTGCTGATATCTTAAGGACT
>NW_015641029.1:38829-53046 GCF_001515625.1 Sinocyclocheilus rhinocerous | reverse complement strand
TCACTGTTAATAAGTGAGTCATTGCGATTGAACCAAATCATTTAAACGGTTGATTCATTCAGGAACGAAACACCGTCATGTTGCTCAGAGATGCAAATTGGAATTATATTTGTTGGTGAAATAGAGCAAAAACTGTCAATATTGTGTCTAAAACGTAAGTATCTGAATATTAAACACTTGTTTATTGAACTGCTGTATAAAATCAATATCACATTTGTAATCATGCTGCTTTTTGGAGGAAAAACGTTAGTCTTCGCGTGATACTGATTAACTATATGAAATGATATAAATACATACATTTCTGCCCCCATATCTTGAATTTTGTGATAATTGTAAATGCATTTTAATAAACTAAATCATGCAGTGAACGGAATCATGTAGCTCTCATGAGTCAAGGATGTTAGCAAGACAAATTAAATTAACTATAATTGTCTATTGTCTTTTGGGTAATTAGCTGTAAATTCGAGGCACAGGTAGCTTTTATACTTTAAATGTGAAATTAAAACCGCCAGTAGGTGGCAGCAAGTCACTGTTAATAAGTGAGTCATTGTGACTGAACCGAATCATTTAAACGGTTGATTCATTCAGGAACGAAACACCGTCATGTTGCTCAGAGATGCAAATTGGAATTATATTTGTTGGTGAAATAGAGCAAAAACTGTCAATATTGTGTCTAAAACGTAAGTATCTGAATATTAAACACTTGTTTATTGAACTGCTGTATAAAATCAATATCACATTTGTAATCATGCTGCTTTTTGGAGGAAAAACGTTAGTCTTCGCGTGATACTGATTAACTATATGAAATGATATAAAATTGTTCTTGTTAGCTTGTGCCTTGTATGTAAGAATAAGTGAACAGATGGTAAAAAAATAAAATAATTATTTTAATAAACAGTTATAATTAAATTTTTAAGGTTCTAAAATGTATTATTTCATTGTTATAATCAAATAACAGGTCTTATAACTATTCATATATTTATTTATAAAAAAAAAAAAGAAAAAAGACACTCCCCAGAAAAAAGGGCACTTTCTCTCGAGGAAGAAAAAGGGCAGGTGCTCAAGCCCCCTTTTATGTCTTTGTGTGCACGTGCCTGCATGTGATTCTTCGGGAATCATTTCTTCTGCATCTTAATCTTAATTCATTTTTACTTCAAGTTAAGGAATTGAATTGGAATTCATTCAGACAGAATGCCAGTGGATTCTGAATGGTGCACAATCCAGGAAGACTTGGAGGGTCAAATTTGTCAGACACTTTAAACATAAATCAAAATAGACGAAGACTTATTTTTTTGCTTCTCTCTGATGGGCTTTTTCAGGCCTTTGCTTCAGGTAGGTGGAAGCTGGTGTGCTGGTGAACCTTGGGTTAAACTGTTGTGAAGTACCTTGCAAGCTTTCAAAGATGACCTTCACACACACACACACACACACACACACACACACACATCAAATGCGGCGAGGATGATAAGAGTTTGACTAGTGTGTGATATAGAGGGCCCCAAAGCTCGGGGCTTCTCTTTTTACCCTTCCTCATGCCCTCCTTCCTACTCTCATGCAAACGTTTGAACCTCCGCAAATCTCAATGGCAGTGTCACAATAATCAGAATGATTCTCATGCAAGAACTCCATCAGTTCCTGACCCACATCAAACTGAGCAGAATGACCTCGAGAACGCTTAGTGAAATGTGCAAATTCATAACCATACAGCAGACATTCCTCTGTCCCTTAAAACGGGCAAGTGCACAAAGCACAATGAGATGAGGGCCCCTTTCAGATGTGGCCCTTAGTCATTTGGTACAAGGTTGTGTATCAAGGCAAACAACTTTAATAAATATATAAATGCCTCATTCATTCAATACTAAATTACTTAAATTAATTAAACCATCTATGTGTTCTATTTTTCTGCTCATTCATCTTAGTTAAAATGCAATAGTACTTTCCTGTAATGGATTTCATAAGTCAATTACATGCCATAGTTGAGGGAGAAAATCAGAGGAATAATTAAAGTTGATGATACATTTAGAAGACAGAAAAGGGTGGTGGATGGAGACACATGTGGTGAATAGCAGCCATCCTGGCAAATATTTTCCAAGAGTGTGTGAGCACACACACACACACACACACACACACACACACATGCTGTGAGAAAGTAAAAGCAATTAAGAGATAACATACAGACAGAAAATGAGTGTGCGCCAAATGCATGTGTGTGGAACACCAACACATTATGCTGAAGGCCGGAGGGGAAGAAAGAGAGAGAGATTCAGAATAACATGTTGAGGAAAGAATATGACTCACATTTCTCTAATTAACATGGAAATTATGCAGTAAAACTGGGGGATTGTGGGAATTATTGTATATGTTTTATCTGAGGTAGCTAATAGACATGCTGCACATCTGGCAGTGAGAATGTATATTACTTCTAAGCAAGCATTTGCAAAGTTCACATCCATTTCACCAAGCCAAATAGATTTTTTTTCTTTTTCAGATGACTATGTTTGTTTGCTGTCCTGTCTTCATTCAAAGTTATAAATGCAAATTGTGGTTAAATTACATTGCTTTTTCTTGCAAAGAAGGCTATGTCACAAGATGAACTCAACAATTCAAGTGCAGACAGACACATTGCTCCATCATTTTTAATAGGTCTATATTGTACTCTGTACCATCAAAACATAAGGGACTGTGGGTAACATAATGGCATGATGTCATTCCGAATGGTTATCAAATCCCTTATGAATAGTATCATGTCTAGATTATTACTTTTGAGATAAAGACAATGAAATGCACTTCTCATTGTCTCTGGGCTCTTCTTACTAAAGAGCTGCCCTTTTAACGTGCAATCAAACCCATCATCATATGAATCCATTTTCAAATGAAACAAAGGTTGAAAAAAAATGTGATATGGTCATGCATATCAGCATATCTTGTAGTAAAATAATGGGCTCCATTAAAAGAGCATTTTCATTTGCTCTGAACTAAAGGGATAAAATTTAATTAGTGACCTATATTAGTCAAGGAAGGGCAGCCTGTAATGGTGGTGATTCATGTACGAGACTTCATTAAAACATTAAAATGTCATATGGTCTATTACTCAAACATAGAGGAAATTAATACAGAGATCAGTTGTCAAACTCTTGCTTATTTCAAATGTTTGACCAAATAAGATATTTTTTAAAAGACACATTTATATATTTATACTGTAGATCGACAGCATTCTATCAATACTATTCGATATATCTATTAAAGTGTTATCTCTAAAAATGTCAGATAGATAGATAGATAGACTTTTATCTTCATTTCTATTATTCATTCATGTATAACTCTGTAAGGCTACAGTACACATTAGATATTGAGTGAGAGACCACACATAGTTTTGAATTTTGAATTTTGAATTGACTGTCCTCTTTCTCTTTATTCCTTCTTTCTTTTTTTCATTCTTTTCATTATGATGAGTGGATGGTGGAGGTATTTGAGATTGTGCTGTGGCTAGGAGAGGAGCAGCTGATCAATACCCAGGAGTGTGGATTGTTCCGGGGACATTGTGTGTGAAGAGGGCCGGAGATGATTCTTCACTGTGGCAAGGAACAGCCTGCGACACCTCTTAGGTTTCCTGAGAGCTCTTCTGATCACATTTCAGCTGTTACACAAATCACATACAGCACAGGAAATGACACAGCCAGTAGGCATGAAATAAATACATGCTTCAGTGAGAATATGAACTGAATTAAATTCTGAAGATTTGTTCAACACTGATGATGTGCAAAATCCCCTTGTATAATTTACCTACTAGTCCACATGCCTATTAAAATGTCTTGGTCAAATGCAATGCAGCCATTTCTCTCTGCCGCTGTATAATTCCCTTGATGTTTCAGATGCTAGTGATGATACTTTACAGTAAATGTTGGACAGCTTGCAATGATTAATGAATCCACTATCTTTTTGATTCACTGTATTTGCTTTATAAACTGCAAACGGTACTACAGACAATAGAATGTAATTTCTTGGTTTCATATTGAGAACATGGCAAAATATAGGGCAGTATTCAGTTTTTTTTAGGTGTTGTAGCAGCTTTTTGAGTATGTTTGCTTTATAGAATATGGCTTGATAAACAATAGTATGAAACATAATAGATTGTAAGAAAGAGTTTTTTTTTGCACTGAAAGCACTTCATCATTCACTTTTCTTCACACACACACAAACACACGCACACACGCACACACGCACGCACACACACACACACTCGAGAACAATCACAAGTTATATCTCTTTAAAATATCAATTGTTTCTCTTAGACAGAAATGAGATTAAATGGAGGTACATTGGAGATTTGGAGTCTCTTGCTTATCGGATTTTCTCCTGAGAAAAAGGCCCCTAGTAATCTTACAGTATCCACTGTGACCTCAACTATTTCATAAACTGTGCTTAAATTAGACAAGATACCAAACTCTGCAATTTTTATTTATTTTTTATTATTAGCTAAAAGTAGCGCAAATTCAAAGTTGCGATGTTGACCTGTAAAAATGTAAATTTTGGTATGCATGAGCCAACGAATCAGAGGAAAAAAAATGCTTCTAGACCTTACGGTTCAAATGTTATTAGCAGAAATATGGGTGCAAATTTTGCCTATTGGTGGTACTAGAGAGTTTGAGATAGGGACCCCAAATTTTCTATGGTTAATATTGAGACTGTTCTCTATCTTTGTGCCAAATTTCATAACTTTCCCGCAAGCGGCTCTATGGGCTGCCATGCACTAAACAGCACAAGAAGAAGAAGAAGATCAACAACAATAATAGACAAAATAGGTGCCTAAGCTCCTTCGGTGCTTGGCCCCTAATAACTGAGCACCTATTGAGCATATTAGAATGATTTTTGAAGGATCATATGACACTGGAGAGACTGAAGTAATGGCTGCTGAAAATTCAGCTTTGCCTTCACAGGAATACATTTCATTTTATATTTTATATTGCAATTTTATTTCACAATGTTTTTTACTGTAATATTGAACACAACAGAGTTGTTACCTGTAGCAGAAGAACCACTTCTCAATATTATTAACTCGTCGTTGTCTTTAGGTCACGTCCCAAAACCATTCAAGCTGGCGTTTATTAAGCCTCTTATTAAGAAAGCACAACTAGATCCTAGTGAACTAGTAGAAACTTAATTTGCTGTAAAGTTGCTTTGCAATGATTTGTCTCGTGAAAAGGTCTGTACAAATAAAATTGAATTGAATTGAATTGAAATTGAATTGCAACCTTGGTGAACTTGAGATAAAAAAAAAAACATAAAAAATGACAATTATTCCTAACTTAAACCAATTGACTAAAATGAATCAGACATTGTCATGCTACATATAAGAGAAAGGACTGTTTGGGACAAATGATTTACTCTAATAAATCAGACATTGCAGCATTTTAGGTTTCAGATAGGTGCCCCTTTTATGGCCATTTTGTGAAGCCACTCATCTGATGCAAGCTGGACTGCAGACTACTACCCAACAGTCTATGCAGCATTGCGTCACCAAAGTTAGTTACTCCTCGACACCGCAATGCTCTTTTCTTTATTCTAACCCACAGGAGACTTCAATAAATTACTTTTTGTGCTTTCATGTCCCAAGTGACCTCAGCACTCACTTTGAGTCCCTTCTCATAAAGCTGTAGTGCCTGTTTGGCAGGGCTAAATTTGTAACATCTACTGTAAACACAGATGAAAGAGTACCAGTTATCTGAAGGCCACCCATGGAACATGCTGTATTTATCTAACATGGGCAACGAGTTTTTTTTTTTAACCATCCAAATCATTTTTAGTAGCTTTGCTTAGGTTGAAAGCGTAGCAGCTTTCATTTATCCTTTCTCTTTCTCTCTTTTGTCAGGCCGCTTCCTTCCCTCCTTTCATCTCTGGAATGTTTGCAGGTGTGTGGGTAAAGCTCGGCTGATGTACACAAGAGCTGTGTGAATCTACAGAGCAGTGTACACATGGGGTTTGTGTGATTCACGTTGTGTTACCTCTGAGATCTGAAGCTTATGTTGTGTGACTGGAGACGGGACAGATTTGATCTGAGACCAGAGATCAGTCTGTGGAATATGGGTGAATGCTGGTATAAGCACTGAAGTTTGTTTTGCTCCACAGTACTATAAGGGGCACTTAAAAATTCTGTCACTCTCCATATTTTTATGCTCCAAATATGTATTTTTGTGTATACACATCAAATGTGTATCACCCCACCACCAAGCACCAGGTAGAAGTTTCGCAGAAGGTCTGAGCTTAAGTTTCAAAATATGGAACTGTAGATATTTTGTAGATATTTTGTTAAAAATAAAAACCAAGGGCCAGATTTACTAGGCAAATTAGCATGAGAGGGCAATTCCAAAACAGTGCGGATGGGCGTGGAAATGTCTGCAGGTGATTTACTGACAATGCGCAAATTAAAGAACACAAACGCAACATCTAATTTACATATCGACCAACAATATACCAAGCGCAGCACAAATTAGCGTAGTCGCAAATAAGCAGCGCTGATGCTCATCAGTTGCGGGTGATCTACTTATGACACAGGCGCAAAAGTTTAAGACTTTTTTGTGCGCTAAATAACGGTGCAAATACCAGTAATTTGACGAGCGCAAACATTAGTAAATTGCGTTGTGTGATTCATTTGAATACTCTCCTCCCATTAATTTTGCGTCTGAAGGGAAACTCCTACAAATGCATATTCAATAATGTCATGCAGGCACAAAAATAACTGTGTCCACGCCTTTTAATTACAGCAGTAATTATTCACTGTGTGTCTTTATTAAATCCTGACAGTACTATTATAACGCCAAAAGACGGTTTGCGCACAAATCTGTCCCCAAATGTTTTGTAGACTTTCTGGCTATCAGACATGTTTATTGTTAATATAATGAACTAAACCAGTAGTTATTTTGCTACACTTGTGTGAACTTTAGGGAAACCGACTTCCTACCAAGGAAAATTACCTTGATATCACCTGGTTAAATCTAATTTAAAGAAAACGTTTTAAGAGTCTAAGTTCTGAGAAAAGTTATAGCATAACATATTTGCAGGTGTAATTTGGGTTGATATTTTTTCTAAAAGTGTCCAAATACTTTTTGTAGTATTATTTTTAGGTGAGTTATCCCTTTAAACTACAATGGACAGTGAGTTATTGCCAATAAAATTGAAGGGATTTTGTTGAAGCTATTGTCAGTGGGTAAGAAAGACAACGTTTAATGCGTCACAACCCGAGTCATGTCATTGCTGTGACCTCATTGGGTCAGTAAGCTCTCAAAATTGAAAAAAATATCAGCCTGTAAAGGCTCTAAGCTCCTTACACGAGTGGCAGAACGTATGATATCACCTCCATCATTCACTCTCCTTCACACACACACACACACACACACAGACACAGACACAGACACAGACACACACACACACACACACACACACACACACACACACACTCACTCAAGAACAATCACAAGTTATATCTCTTTAAAATATCAATTGTTTCTCCTAGACAGAAATGAGATTAAATGGAGGTCCATTGGAGATTTTTTACTTGGGTCTCTTGCTTATCGGATTTTCTCCTGAAAAAAGGCCCCTAGTAATCTTACAGTATCCCCTGTGACCTCAACTATTTCATAAACTCTGCTTAAATTTGACAAGATACCAAACTCTGCAATTACATTTTTTTTTATTATTATCATCCAAATGTTCCAAGACCAAATGATATGGGCTATACTATCTACACTAAAGGAATAATTCATAATAAATACCTCATATAAATGGGTTTCTATATTTTCAGTGTCCTCTGAAGTTATACAATAGCTTTCTGTGGATCAGACAATCTAAAAATGAGATATGGTGCCGTTAGACATATTGTTTCAGGTTTGATTGACGTCCAACTTAAATTCATCATACAAAGCTGTCATATGACTTCAGAATACTTAATGCCAAAATTATAAGGGCTACTTTTATACTGCTTTTTTTGAAGCTTTACAGACGTGTTCTCTAAGGACTGCCATACTATGGAAAGGAGCTGCATGAAAACTCTTCAAAATAACTTTTGCTACTCCACTTAAAAAATAACAGCAATATTATGACAGTATTTACATTTTTGGCTCAAATGTTCTTTTAATGTGAACTACATTTGTTTGTCTGATGCAACATAATGTATGTCTGTTGCAAGGTAGATGCTTCGCCTGAAAGTTTGAAGTAGTTGTAAAACAGATAGATAGATAGACATATATAGATAGATAGATAGATAGATAGATAGAACAACTAAAATGGCCCTTCATTCAGATGTAAATGTCATTGTGTCGTTCTCCATTTTGCTTCATATGCATCGCTATGAAAACAGACCCCATAACGCTGTGAAATCATGTATTAAAAAACAATTGCATTAAATTCTGTAAGTATCTTCTCAGTCTTTAATATCCTGTAAGAAGGCTATGTGTATGTTTTACATCTTAAGTGAACACAGACAATAAACAATGTCGTCTGTGCCTAAAGTCTCACTGGCACCACGCAGGAATTTTATTACGCTGAGATTGGATGGAATTGAATGGAAAGAAAGAGCTGAGCTGTAGGAGCCGAACCAAATCGAGATGAGAAAATAGCGATGGCTGAAATCGGGGCCCAGCAGTTTGAAAAAGCCATTACACGGATATTACAAAAAGAAGAGGCTGCAATAAAACAAGGAGTGTGCAGTCTAATCCTGCTATAACAGGACATCCATCTTACGGCATTTAAAATTCAGCTCCTGCACCCGCCGCCGTAAACGGAGGGAAATACAGTTGTGTCCGTGTCTACTTCGGGACATTAGGTGTCTATAAGGTGCCGCTTATTCCCGACACTAAATAAGTCTGTTGGCAAATATAGATAAGGGGAAGTGTAATCACGGTGACACATCACGTTCTTATCAGCCCCCTCCATGGAGTTTAAATTAAATTCAGTTTCCTGATACAATGACACTGTTTCCTTGAGGCCTGACTGAGCATATAAGGAGATCAGATAGCTGGGAACGGAAAGGGAATGTTCGTTCCATACAGAGTGGACAAGATAGTTTCTCCTCTACCATGTTGTGTTTTCCTGCCCTCATTCTTTTCGTCATTCATGTTATTTGCCGTTCACACTCATCTGCCTCATTTGCATAGTAATGATTAGAATGTATGCATGCAAAGCAGCATATTTAAATAGTTTAATAGCAAGCCGCTTATTCATGAGATTCCTGGGAGTGTCTGAAACAGGAAGATCTTTCCCCAGCTGTGTGTTCAACCACACTCCAGCTGTAGGAAGGAAACCAATGGGCTGTGTTGCATTTACTTTTCTAATTTATTTGTGATTTAGGTGCATGTTGATTTATCGCCAGCCTCACAGATTCCCATTTGTCTCTTTTGTCCTAGCTAGCCCATCATCCATCGCTCCATCCCCCTCTCTCGCTCATTTTATCTGTCCTTTCGCATTATCTTTCACCATTGGCCTGTACTATAAATTTCCAGCACTGTCATCTCTCATTTAAACTCATCGCAGGATGATGAAAACAGCCCCTGTGCTAATAATGACGGTCTGTGTGCTGTTTTGAAGAACATACCTGTGGAGATAAGAGACCGTAGCCACTTTGAGCCGTTGTTATATTCCAGGACATGAGCGGAGCTGGAGGGAATCGTATACAGTACTCCCTTCACCTTTTCCCCCCTCAGAGAGTTAATTACCTGTATGAGAGAACTTCTCACTGCAGGTGGCTTTGTAAAAGACAGCCACTCACTTGAGGATGTGAAAAAGACTTTAAAACTTGCTAGCTTGAGAGATTGTCAGAGTTATAGAGAATCTTCACAGCTGATAAGACAGCGTGCTATTAGTTCTGGACTGTTTAGATGTCTTGAGACATGCTTCCTGAAGGATTCTCCAGCCATATTTGTTTCGTCAAGAACTGTAGACATTTAGTCAAGCGTACGTGTGTGTGTGTGTGTGTGTGTGTTAAAGGAACAGTTGACCCAAATATGAAAATTCTGTCATCATTTACTCAACTTGTATGACTTTGTGTTCCATTTATTTTAAATAATGTACACAAATGCCAAGTGGTCCAAACAATGCTGCATTATATTTCAAGTCTTCTGAAGTCATTTTGTGTGAGGAACAGGCTGAAATGAAAGGCATTATTCAAAACATTGTTTGTTTGAGTATTCCAAAATATCCTCTTCTGACTCAGCAAACGGGGGAGTTGTTTGAACAAACTAAAACTACACTAAACAAAAACTAAATTCAGCGTTTTTAGTTAATCGCATTAATTATTTGAATGAGTTTCGTTATTTGAAAATTAATTGAATGAATCAATTTAGTTAATTGAAATTAAAAATAAAAGAACTACAACTTAACTAAAATACATTTTCATGACTCAAAATATTAAAATAGAAGGTCACAAATAATTTTTAGATTTAGCTAAAGTTAATCTGCTAATTTGTGTTTGCATTTATTAGTTTGACTATCTAGTTTAATGTTTAACCCTTAAAACAGGCAAGTTGGACCTAAACTCTGCAGGACAGTGGATCTCAAGCAGAAGAGTTGAACAGTCCTAAGGATGAAGATGTGACAGTTCAGCAATGTATTGTAAAAATACAAGAAATTTCCAACAGTTTTAGGACACTTAGACATGCAATACATGCAGCATATTTTGCATATTACATACATTTTTTAAAAACAGAAATATTGATGATTTTGGCTTTTTTTTTATACCTTAATAGGGCAATGTATCCCTGGGAGACAGGGATGAAATCCAAAATATCAAATATCAAAAATTCATTTGGAGATGTTTTACTTAAGTCTAGGTTATATAATAGTGACATTAAATAATCATTTTTTTCACTCATTTGCCTGTTTAAGAGTAATGTGTAGTTTTTACAAAACCTGTTTGTATAGTGTTTTAGTTATTGTATGTTTTTCTTTTGCTTAATCTGTTGTTCTTCACACCAGGACTTTTTTGTTTTTGTTTAGATTTACTTTATAAAGCACCACAAGAAGGAAAATCATATTATTGTTATTATTTGTAGTACTAGTTATAGTTCCTTGGTCAAATTATAGGACTTGACTGCCAGTTGGTAATGTGATTTGAAAAAGGCGGTGCACATCAGGGGCAACACTCCAGCCCCACTTACTGGTGTTTTAACTCATTTTAAATGTAAAAGTAATATTTCTGCTTTCCTTTTAGGAAAAAAAAATGACTGAGTGCATCTTTACTTTAGTTTTTTTTTTTGTTTCATCCAAACTATTAATAATTTACAATATGTTGGCCGATGTGTTTTACTTCATGTGTGCTGTGTTTTAATTATTTCAGACGTTCACTGCTCTCTGCAAGATCTAAAAACAGCTTTAAGACCCAGTGTGCATTGATGAAGTGTACACAGAAATCAAGTTCTGAATGCCTGAGGCTACAATTATGATTTCTCTTATGTCTGCTCCACATTGCAATTAAAAATAGATTTAACTGTGCAAGATGAGTTCAGTTAGTTGTCTTCCCGTAATGAAGTGAATTGTTGGCATCTGAAAATACCGGTAACACCCTCTTGTTTTACCTGACCTTGGACTAGCATCTTCCATCCTGACATAACATCTGTCATTTCACAAGAAGCCACAAAACTGGGTTCAGAACAGCAGCTATCAGACATGACTATCAACACGGTTTGTTTATTGCCCCTCCAGGGTTTAGTTTCCAGGTTATCATCGTCTCCAGACTATAATAATAACTCTGATTTATCATCCAAATAGGCTCTGTTGGGCTCTTAAAGGTTATGGTTTTGTAATCCTCTTCTGTTGTGAAATAACCCATACAAAAGGTGTTTGACACTCAGTGGGGTGAATTTTTATCAGATTTTGGGGCAGAACATTGGTCGTCGAAGGGAGCATAAGGCGTTAATGATGCCATTATGATCATCATCATCATCATCATCATCCTTTTCATCTCCTGCTGAGGTCAGAAAGGAGACAATATGTTGGGCTGAGAGAGAGAGATGAAGCAGGACGAGTGAGAATATCAAGGCCACTGCAAATGTGATGAGCTACGAAGAGCTCCGATTTCATTCCGTGTTTTCCGTTTTTGGTGCGGAGACAAAATGCGGCGCGGCATGATCTTACGAAGCGCTCCATTTCACACAAAAGCGAATGTGGTGTAACCAAATCAAAGAGCTTTTACAGAACATTTTAGTTTGCTTCTCAAAAACACCATTTAACATAATTTCAAATCCTTTTATACTATAGCAGCAGGTTTCGGGGTCAGAAGGAAATAAACATATTGATTTAATTCATTCCATTTTTATGCTGCAGAACTTAATTTGAAGAAATAATGCTTTTTTGAATTGATGCTACTTTCAACAGATGTGCCAGAGCTGCTGATCCCCCAGAGTGGAATCAGTGAATGTGAAGAGATCTCTTCAGGACAAATGCACTCCAACTTATCAAAAGTAAAAGCTAAACCCTCCAAGTGGAAAGCTGGGAGCTTATGTTTGTCAGTTGCTCCTCAGCTGTGTGATTTGCAAGCGGCTCTCGGTATGTAGATCTTTCTGTTGCGCTCATAATTTAAAGAGTATGAGTCAGCTGCAGCTTGAAAAAGACATTAATCCGGCAGGGTTTTGAGCATCTTGGAGGAAGGCTGAGATATCTGCTTCACATAATGTATAAATGGGCTTCTAAACGTACATTTTAGAAGAGTATGTTTATATAGTCACTAATCGCAGTGCTAAATATGTACAGTTGTTTATTTCCATATTCTGTAAATCGGTTTTGAACTTTGTGAGCACAGCAAATATGTACATTCTTTACATGTTTTAATCTGTTTTTGCCCTCATTTTAACCTCCGAGATAAAGAAGGAAAAAATGTGACCAGATCTCACTCAGAACAGCATGATGAAGAGAATTACCATCCCAGATTTCATTTGGAGCACCTTTGTTATGAATTTTTTTTGTGTCCAAAACTGTCCGAATTCTTCATGTTAAATGCGGCATGAAATGTTCATAAGGATTCAAATCATAATCCAAACACTTTTAAATGTGTGTTTTATCATTTGAGCAGTCAGGCACTGCGGATGAGCAGATCGTCTGAATTTTTAACAGGGGTTATAACTCACGCTCACTTCTCATTTTTGGAACAAATGTGGATGAGTTGGCAATTACGGTCTAAAAAATCATATTCTGACAACTCCTGAGACTAGGTACAGGGCCTTGGAAGACTTTTGCCAAGTACCTGTCACATTAATTTTCCAAGCCCCTGATCAGTTAGCTAACTTTAAATTAGATTCAAATGCCTAACATTCCTAATGCTTGGAGAAAACCCTTTGCGAAGTCAAAAGTGCATTGAGAATGCAAAGGCATATCCCAGTGCAACAGAGCAAATCCAGACATTTTAAGAGAATTTTAAAGCAAATAGGACACACGTGTGATTCCAAAGATGTCACATGGGCTTGTCAAACAAAAAGACGGAGCTGAAGAAGACCTAAAATGCTATGCAGGGACTTGTGGGAGTTTTTTCATTTACAATTTCATGAAATATCTGAATGCACCAATTCAGTAGAATGAATCACACTTTCCAATGGTAGGCCTATATGAGTGCAAGAGGGCAGATTAGGAAAGTCGTTCTGCCGTTTCACACAGATTGCCACCGCTCCTTGCATTTTTATTGAACTTTTCTCTAAAGAACGAAGCTCAGTGAGAGAACACAGATTAGATTTCCCTGTTGATATTCCATGGGTACTTGCTACATCAGAAGTCAAGTCTCTTTTAGTCTCTTGCATGTTTTAATCATAGTTCAGCTAGGACATACTTATAGACATAACCTTATTTCAGTTCCATAAGTCATGAGTGTCCTGATATGTCCAGATTTAATTTTGTCATCTGAGTCATGGCTCAGCGAGTATCCTGATTCAAGCACATTATAATCCGACATAATTACGGATTATAATGATTTATACTGTCTTTTTACGTGTTGCGTTGCATCGTGCCGTGTAAACATAAAACCATGTCTGCATTTGTGATCGGAGAAATGACAAACAACAAGCACTACTCTACACTGCTCAAAACTCGCGTTTGAATCATCAGTGGCAAATCCTTTAAATATGAAAAACGTACTTGCAGTCTGTGAGTCAGAACAGCCGGCATTGTAGTCTAACATTACTCTCCCAGGATCAGGAAACAGTCCTCCATAAAATGCGCTGCACACATCCGAATATTTGGGTT
>NW_015641029.1:36382-37419 GCF_001515625.1 Sinocyclocheilus rhinocerous | reverse complement strand
TCCATAAAATGTGCTGCACACATCTGAATGTTTGGGTTGAACTGTGCTGGAACAGTGTTGTAAATACAACTTAACCACTGATTTCTAGGTGTGTCCTCTTTTGGAAGGCCAAACAAAGTAGTTTCACTTTCACAACGAAACACACAGCGTCACACATTGCGGGCTAGAGTGAGCGGCGGCGGGCAGATTCACAGATCTTCTTTATGCACCAAGAGCTTGTAACACTCCAAAGAGAAAGGAAAAATTGAAACGACATCATATGACCCCTTTAATGTAGGTATAACTATATATATATAATGGTTGACAAGACAATAGTTGACTAGCATATTTCTGAAATTCTGGCATACCTACTTCCGAAAGCTCAAAAGATAAACAGGAATGACCCAGCTCAGCTGGAATCTGCACTGTAGTGATACACTCAGATATTCAAAAATGTCAGTATCACGGAATTCGCACCCCATTGTTCATATGAGCTCCTTATTTCTGAGTTCTGAGTCTTATTTTCAAAGGCTTCCAGCTGAGTCGCGTCTTGGCTTGTTCAGTTAGATGAGGAGCTCTTGCTTGAGGTTGTAAAATCAGAGAAAGGTCTTTCTTTTTTATTTCCTGAAGGAAAGAGCAAAAAACAGTGCAGAGAAGGATATCTTTTTCTTTCTGTCGGTCTCGGGAGAGAGAAGGGATGATGGATGTATAGAGGGGGAATGAATACGGTGTTGTGGTCGTCCATCTTGCTAAATGTGACACACTGACACAATGGGGTATAACTCAGGGTTCAGAACACAGCAAGACTCTCTCATAGGGACTGTAGGCTAAATCAGACACACACACACACACCGATCATAACCTACAGTCATTTTAAAGGATTAAAGGGGATTTATGACGTTGCTAAAAATAACATTATGTGTATTTGGTGTAATGCAATGTGTTTATGCGGTTTAAGGTTCAAAAAACACATTATTTTCCATATAATGCACATTACTTGCGTTTGAATCATCATTGGCAAATTATTTAAATATAAAAAACGTACTTACAGGCTGTGA
>NW_015641029.1:29930-35894 GCF_001515625.1 Sinocyclocheilus rhinocerous | reverse complement strand
GGGGGCGTGTTAGAATGAGCCATTTTAGGTAGGTGTGGTTGACTCTTAACTTTTATAAAGAATATCTCTTTGGATTTCAGACTTTAGTCTTTGCAACTTTACAGATCTTCTTTATGCAGCAAGAGCTTGTAACACTCCAAAGAGAAAGGAAAAATTGAAATCGCATCATATGACCCTTTAAAGGAGGAAGAAGGATTGAAATTGCAAAAGTGGGAGAGACTGCAACTGGTTTTCTTAGTGTTCACAGTCAAAACAAGTGATGAACAAACTGCAAACATCAGGAACATACTGCTTTATTCAGAATGATCCATCTTAATCAACGATGGCACAAATAACAAATATGTTGCATGTATGCAATAAGTGTGAGAAGAGTGTGCAGTGCACCAACAGAGGAAGTGTACTTGAGTATTTGTGTGACTACTTGAAACTCTAACCATTGACTGTCAATTATGAAAAGAAACTTGATTGATTCTGGAGGAATTATTTTATAGTTTACTCTCTTTAACAAAACACACCACAAACATCTGAAATGTCATTTAGACTAGTCAGAATTTCCCATGAAATGCTAGAAGGGATTTTTTTGGATGTGCCTTTTAATCTTGTTTACTCTACACTGTTTGGGCTTAGCCATAAAACAGGTTTTGTGAAAATATGCTAGAATGAGACAAGAACATGTCAGCATGTCACATTAGAGCATAAGGTGAGCGTACTATCTTGTACACAGTTGATTATTTTGTAAAGAGGAATCACTGTGAAACTGCAGTATAGACACACAATTATTCAAAAGTTGGTAGCAATACTTTTCTAATGTTTTTGAAATCATTTTTTTGTTCTCAGAAATACAGTAAAAAGTAAAATTTAAATCTTAATGCAATTTAAAATGATTTTCTATTTTTAAAAGTTTTTTTTTTAAATAAATGTATTTACTGTTATTACAAAGGTCTTTAAATTTATAAATGTATACATATATATATATATATGTGTGTGTGTGTGTGTGTGTGTGAAATAAAAAAAAAAAAAAAAAAATCTAATTGAATGGTAATATAAAGCTAATTATACTAGACTAACCCCAAAACTACACTACCCCTATTAACTTTTTTGCAGTTTTAGAATACAGTAGTCAACATTTGAATTGGATCAAAAAGGTTAATCAAAGTTGTCCTAAGACAAGAACGCATTTTGATTTTAGGTTTTAGGACAACATTGATGAAAGGTTTTGATCCACTTCAAATGTTGACTACTGTATATGTTTAATTTATGAATCAGTTTTCCAGCTGAGGACACCAATATGGGGACAATTTAACTAATTTCTGGGGACAATTTTGTTTCGGAACTATTGTGCCTTAAAAAATAAAAACGCAGTAACTGATAACTGAGAAAAATAGCTTCAAAGTTTTGATCGATTTGATATTTTCAAACATATTCTCAGAATCTGAGCATAACTGAGCCAAATCTATCTGTCATAGAACATATCATGGTGTAAGAGACCCAATTTCTGTCCTTCCACTGTACACAGTGTGCTAAACGTGTAGTTACTGGAATTTTTCCAATAAGCTAATGACTGGCTGACTTGCATTATCCTGCTTAGTACACAAAAACCTAAATAAATGATTAAATGAAATATTACTATGAGTTGAAATTATTTGATTATGTGAGAAGAAATCAGAGAGCTACATACCGTAAGACAGCTACTGTGTTATAGTAATGTATAGTAATCATTCAGTACCATGGTATTTCCATCTGATAACTTAACTGTACCAAATTTTTTTGTAAGAGGCCTGAATAATACATTCTTTCATGCAAGAGACTGTAATGCTGGATTGAGTGAAAACTTGAGGTAGTTCTCTGTCTCTCCTGCTTTCAGTCCTGGCTTCTTTCTTTCCTTTTGACTGTACACCTGCGGTTAAGATTATGGCAGACTTATCTGTGCTGTCTTAAAGCTTTGGGAGTCTGTCTGCTTATCCATCTCACCATCTCTCTCTCCTCTCCTCTTATTCTCACTGACCAAATGACTACTACTATTCTGTTTTTCTCCATTCCCTTCTCAGTGTGACCAGTCTGATGGTGAAACCGGGTTCTTCCACACAAATGTGCTCCGCTGTGCTTCTGTCAGCTTCTTTTCAGCTGTTCTGTTTGCCATTCCTTCTGCTTTTCTCACTTCATTTTTTTCTGTTTTTCTCCAGATGGGCCAGATTGTTGCATAGACTTCAGCTCAGTGGGATGGTTATTACTAGAGTGGGTGTAAACGTGTAAATGTGTGTGTGTTTGTGTGTGTGTCTGCATGCATTCATTTATGTATGCAGTATGGCTGGCATGAGTGTAAAGGTGTAAGTGTGTTTAAACTTGAATTGTACAGTTGTTTTAACTGATAACTTAGATATTTCAGTTACCTTAACAAGTACAATCCAGGGAAGTTATTCTAGCTATGCTATTGACACAATATGTACACGCATGACTAATTGCTAATGGCTAATTTGATATTTTCGGGGTCATAAAGTAAAAATGTCAGGGTGATACAACTGTCCTGATATAAAAATTAAGAAAAATAAATCATTAAAATAATACAGTATAAACAAAACCTTTGACAATTATTTATTATTATTTCTCAGAAAAATTAAGAGAACTACTTCACTGCTTGTAAGTATTCGAAAATATTTTGTTCACACTTTTTCTCCAAATAAACCCCCCCGAAAAAACATTCACAACTGTGTGTCAAGGTCAAAATATAAGATAATATGATTTTTTTTATAACAAGGCAATGAGAGTTCAGGTTGTGAGATATCATGTGTTTTGATTCTGCAAAAAAAATGTATTGATATTTATGAATTGATAATTCCTGATATCCTTTGTATATTGAAAAATATATTTTAAAAAGTCTTGAAAATAATGACCAAAGGGGCAGACAGACTACACTTTTCGTCTAGGGATATTTGTTTTCACTTTGTTTACACCACCTTTTTTTTTTTTTTTTTTTAAGAGTTATTGAATTAATTTTTTTCTTAATGTTATGAAGCCTTTAAAAACCATATGAAACAATATCTGAGTACATTTCAAAGAACTTGAGTGAGCCTTTTTTTAGTAGTAGTTGGAATCTGAAACCCATTAAATCTGGAGTGGTAATATCGAACCCATATGTACAAGCCTCAGTTTAGTCAAATTTATTTGTGTGTTGTTTTCAAGGGGCTGGGGACAAGATGAAGTGGACAGAGAAAGAGATAGATCTATTCTCCAAGCATCAAAACAGATTGATGTCTTCCAGAGTACAAAAGCTCTCTCCCGCATTAAAAACATGCTTCTTTCAAATGAAAGCAATCCTTGTGATGTCCGCTGGACACATCAGTTTGAAATGAGAGATACAGTTGTTTTCCTGTGTTAGTTAGAGAGTTATTTTGATCGCCTTCAATGTGCATTTCAGATGGTAATGACAGCATCCGCTTATGAATTCTACACCTGCCTGCATGATAACAGCCTGTGTGGTTTTGCTTTCCAATCTCCATTTTCAAAAATATACCAATTATAATGGCAAATGAGGGGATTTACTCTCCTCTGACACAAGCAGCATTCTGATTGGGAAACGTGAATCCCTGTCAGCATGCTATCTTATCTTTTAAGCCTAATGACACACACTTTTCTCTCACCTCATTCTCATTTCAAATCACTTCAGTAACATATTCATGAATTCATAATGGAAGAGAAGATAGACAACTTCAACTGTTTTAATCAGGAATTTATTAATTTATCTTCGCATAATGACAAGAAACGTAAGTCTGGGAAGACGACGGGCAAGCCGTGCATTTGAATGGCATTTCTGCAGTCTTGTATTTTCTATAACAATGGTTTTTGCATATTTCTAACTTCTGCACAACAACATCGTTGATGAAAAGATTTTAGATATGAAGAGCGAATATTGGCCACGAACAGGAGTTTGAATCAAAATAGCACATACCTGTCAATCTATACACAAAGGAGTCAAAAATGTTTCTTTTTTTTTTTTTTTGACAGCGACCATCTTTAAAAAAAGGTGTGTATTCCTGTATTATACTATGAATATCGCTGCATTAAATTAAATTAATGTCATATTTTTCAACTATTTAAGGAATCATATTTTAATGCTCAAAAATTTTGTACATAAAATATGTCTGTCACTAGAAGAGATACCCATAAAACACATGGGCTGTAATGGACTGTGCATTTAGAAGAATGTATTCACTCCCTGGGTGACCTCTCTCACACACACACACACACACACACACACACACACTAACTCCGTCCCACTCTAATTAAGCAAGGACCTGTTTTCTAGCAGGCTGGCCATTCCTGATCTGGGACTGTCAAAATGAAAGTTGCACAGTTACAAATTACTATGTGCCCGTAATGCACTTTGTCAAAAATAGTCACTCAATAAGACATCTGTATAAAAACATACAGTCAAAACCAAAATTTATTCAGACACCTTCAACATTTCTCACATTATATCACAGTTTATTTGCTATAGTTTAAAAAATGGTAATAAAATATGAAAAGAACTCCGAGTAAAACTGTCAGAACAAATTCATCTTGATAATGTCAGATACATTTGATAGAAAGGTATGTAATGGATTACGATCAACCAAAAATGATTCAGCTGTTAAATTTAAGTACACAATTAGATAATACCAATCTGCTCAATAACATAATAACATAATTCAATCAGCTCGAAAATGTCACACCCATGGGCTTTTCTTCCCTCATGTGCTCCTTGACCTAGTTTTCCCATCTGTCTGATTATGTCATTTGTTTCAGGTGTGTCTTGTTAATTATCTTAATTTGCCTGTGTATTTAGATCTAGTCTGTCCTGTGATCCCCTGTCTGGTATTGAATGTAGATGTCTATTGTGAATGTCATATGTTCTATGTGTGTCTCCTACCTACCTGTGGATTTACCCTGTGTGGATTATTCTGTGTGGATTCTATCTTCGACACCGTTCCGTGACAGAATACCGGACCTTAAAAGTGAAAGTTTGCGGCGTGTTTTCCCCGTGTATTGTTTTTTGTTCTGAGAGTTTTTCTTTTGGTTTGTCGTTATGTTCGACCCAGAGCCCAACCTACCACCACCCTGCTATGCGGAGCCACAGTTTGAGCCCACTGCAGACGAAGAGCCCGTGCCCGCCGCGATCAACGAGCCTTTGCCTAGGAGAGCGACAGAGCTGATGATCGCCCCGGAGCCAGAGCCCCGATCATCTGACCAGATGTGCGAGCCAGCTGCTAGGCACGCAACGGTGGAAGTGTCAGTAGGGAGCGATGGCGTGGAGGAAAGCCCCGCCTACTGCACCACTACAAGGTGTGAGCTGAGGTTGAGCTCTGAGGACGTAGATATTGATACTGATATGCCTTGTCTTCTCCCGCCATCATCTTCTGTCTGTCCCGTCACGACCATGAAGGTCGTGATTGAACTGTCTGTTTATATTGAACTGGCTGTCTGCCTGGAATTATCTGTCTGCCCTGAACTGTCTATCAGACCTGAACCAACCACCGTCTACGTCATCCTCCCAGTACTGGGAATTGCGATCTGGTGTGTGTGGGAAGCACAAACCATCCCAGAAAGCCCTGATGTCCACAAATTCCCACCCACCCTCCATCAGGTCAGCTGTCGACCAAATGTCACCTCGGGACTCCACTCCTCCGGCTACACCTCGTCCCTCCGGCTCTGTCAGGCTCCTCCTTCCCTCTGGCTCCACCTTGGTCCTCTGTCGCTCCGGCTCCACCACGGCCTTCCGGATCCCTTCCTCCGCCTCGGTCGCCGGAGCCATCTGCTCCGCCTTGGCCCTCCGGATCCTCCCCGTCGCCCTGGGTCATCGATTGTCCGTCTCCACCTCGGGCTCCACCTCCACCTGCTCCGCCGCCGTCGGTCAGCCCCCTGGAGTCGTCAGCCATTCCACCACCATGGCTCCTCCCTCCGTCGGCTCCACCGTGGGTCGCCTTCATG
>NW_015641029.1:22037-26667 GCF_001515625.1 Sinocyclocheilus rhinocerous | reverse complement strand
GAGCCATCTGCTCCGCCTTGGCCCTCCGGATCCTCCCCGTCGCCCTGGGTCATCGATTGTCCGTCTCCACCTCGGGCTCCACCTCCACCTGCTCCGCCGCCGTCGGTCAGCCCCCTGGAGTCGTCAGCCATTCCACCACCATGGCTCCTCCCTCCGTCGGCTCCACCGTGGGTCGCCTTCATGACTGCGGCCTGGTTTCTGCCTGGCTCCTCCTGTTCCAAGTCCCTTCTGTCTCCATCCTGGTTTCTTCCGCGATCAACGAGCCTTTGCCTAGGAGAGCGACAGAGCTGATGATCGCCCGGGAGCCAGAGCCCCAATCATCTGACCAGATGTGCGAGTCAGCTGCTAGGCACGCAACAGTGGAAGTGTCAGTAGGGAGCGAGGGCGCGGAGGAAAGCCCCGCCTACTGGACCACCACAAGGTGTGAGCTGAGGTTGAGCTCTGAGGACGTAGATATTGATACTGATATGCCTTGTCTTCTCCCGCCATCATCTTCTGTCTGTCCCGTCACGACCATGAAGGTCGTGATCCTCTGGCTCCACCTTGGTCCTCTGTCGCTCCGGCTCCACCACGGCCTTCCGGATCCCTTCCTCCGCCTCGGTCGCCAGAGCCATCTGCTCCGCCTTGGCCCTCCGGATCCTCCCCGTCGCCCTGGGTCATCGATTGTCCGTCTCCACCTCGGGCTCCACCTCCACCTGCTCCGCCGCCGTCGGTCAGCCCCCTGGAGTCGCGCGGCCTTTCGGATCCCCACCTCCGCCTCGGTCGCCGGAGCCATCTGCTCAGCCTTGGCCCTCCGGATCCTTCCCATCACTCTGGCTCTTCGGCGCTCCGTCTCCGCCTTGGGCTCCACCCCCCCCTGCCCCGCCGCCATCGGTCAGCCCCCTGGAGTCGTCAGCCATTCCACCACCATGGCTCCTCCCTCCGTCGGCTCCACCGTGGGTCGCCTTCATGGCTGCGGCCTGGTTTCTGCCTGGCTCCTCCTGTTCCAAGTCCTTTCTGTCTCCATCCTGGCTTCTTCCTCTGTCTGATCCGCCTTGGCTCCTACTGTCTCCGTTCTGGCTCCTCCCTCCATCAGCTCTACCCTGGACTCTGTTTGTCATCCTCCTCCCGGTTGTCCGTCCTCCTCCTGAACCTCCACCAGAATTGTCTGCCTGCCTTTCTGCCAGCCCTATTCTATCCCTTGTCACCATCCCTCCATCATCTCCTTACCCTTTTCTTCTCTGCGGCGCGAGGGAGCGATGAGCGACGTAGACGGTGGTTGGTTCAGGTCTGATAGACAGTTCAGGGCAGACAGATAATTCCAGGCAGACAGCCAGTTCAATATAAACAGACAGTTCAATCACGACCTTCATGGTCGTGACGGGACAGACAGAAGATGATGGCGGGAGAAGACAAGGCATATCAGTATCAATATCTACGTCCTCAGAGCTCAACCTCAGCTCACACCTTGTAGTGGTGCAGTAGGCGGGGCTTTCCTCCACGCCATCGCTCCCTACTGACACTTCCGCCTTCCGGGGGGGCGAACTGTCACACCCATGGATCTTTTTGTTGTATTTTCTTCCCTCATGTGCTCCTTGACCTAGTTTTCCCATCTGTCTGATGTCATTTGCTTCAGGTGTGTCTTGTTAATTATCTTCATTTGCCTATGTATTTAGTTCTAGTCTGTCCTGTGATCCCCTGTCCGATATTGAATGTAGATGTCTATTGTGAATGTCATATGTTCTACGTGTCTCCTACCTACCTGTGGATTTACCCTGTGTGGATTATTAAAAGACTATTAGCCTCCATCTTCTTCGTGCGAGTTTATCTTAGACACCGCTTGGTGACAGAAAAGTTATAACTGATCTCTTTTTGAATGCACGCTTCAAACAGAACAGTCAATGAAGACGAAGAAGAGAATGATGTGTGCTCCCGGCGCCTATTTATACTATAGTCGCACCGGTAGTGACGTCATGGCTGTCGCCGGCCAACGAGTTGGTGTTTTTTCAATGTATGCTTCAGACACGGGTCACGACGAGGCGTTCCCCATAGCGACCCCTAGAGGACGCAGTTCGAAGTTCCCATGAAAGGGAACTATACCAAGCGTGGAGTTCGGAAGCTTCATTGAAGTAAAGATAATACAACATATGTGTTCTTAATTTTGTGCCCTTCAGCTGCGTAGTGCTTTGTGAAAAATCATGCAAAAAGAGCATACAAACTCGCCCACTCACAGTTCAGATTCACTGTGGTTGTTGTGTTTGTTGTGTTCAGTGTGGACAGATTCAGAAGAATTGCTTTGACTAGAATTTTGTCGCGTTGCATCTGGTGGACATGGTGTAAAACAAGCCTTCCAAACATGTAAATCTCATAATCCTCTACCTGTCATTTAGTTCCCACTAGAGACATAAGACCCCGAGTCCATCAATTCTGTTTATGAGCTAATGGAGCTCTAATTTAACAATGTCCAAACAGCAATCAACTTCTATTGCTGTCATTAATCACAGAATACAAACCTGCATTGCATGTGGAGAGTAACAATATGGAATAAGTGAGTCTGCACTGTGGAAAAAATCAACCTGCCACTGACAGATTGTCATGGAAATATGTGGCAGCCCTTAATGGCAGCTCCATGCATCATCAATCAGTTCATTTAACACATGCAGATCAGCTTTTAGAATATCACATGGAACTTTCAGTGAAAAGGTACAAACGGGTACCAATAATTTAAATTTTATATATTTACCATATATTTCAACTATATGTTTGTATTTGTATTTTAAGCATTTTTTTTTGTGCCATAAAGAAATTAAATTAGCATAATAATAAAAAAAAGCAATATTGTAAGATTTGGAAGTAATACACTAACAGTCAAAAGTTTTTGAACAGTAAGATTTTTAATGTTTTTTTTTTTTTTAAAGAATCCTCTTCTGCTCAACAAGCCTGCATTTATTTGATCCAAAATACAGCAAAAGCAGTAATATTGTGAACTATTTTTACTATTTAAAATAACTGTTTTCTATTAGAATATATTTTAAAATGTAATTTATTCCTGTGATTTCAAAGCAGAATTTTTAGCTTTTTTAGAATTTTTAACTGGTAGTGTAAGTAAGTAGGGTAAGTGTCCTTTTTTAAGTGTTTGTGGTTTTATACACAGTTATGAAAAAATGTATAATTGGGTCAGTGTTCTTTTTTTAATCTGAAAATGGGTGTGTGACAGTTCTTTATTTTGAATAAATGTGTGCCAGGCATGCTAGTGTCCATTGACATTTCAATATGTCTCCACTTATTCATGGTAATATACATGACAATGTTAATGTATTTGGTCTTGGCGGAATAGATCTGCTACGCTGCTGCGGCAGAGCAAGTACCGAGACTGGCTACTGCCAATACATCGCAGGAGACACGTTACACAAACAATACAAGCCAATATATGCATGCAGCTGAATATAAGGATAAACTGCTGCATCAGTGGATATGCATGTATTCACACACATGAAGATGAACAGACAAGGAAAGACAAGACACCCCCCACAAAACAGATCTATCGCCAAGATATTTGTACTGCTGCTGCTCCAAAGAGCCATGTGAACCGCATGTATTACTATCTATGTGTGCCTGGGCTATCATGCCGACTGGCTTAACGCTAGTGGCCTATGGCTATGTGTGCCTGGGCTACCACGCCGACCGGCTTAACAATAGTGGCCTATGACTATGTGAGCCTTGGCTACCACGCCGACCGAATTAACAATAGTGGCCTACGACTATGTGTTCCTGGGCTACAACGCCGACTGGCTTAACTCTAATTAGACCCGCACTATGTATAATGTTAATTAACAAAATGGATATATGTTGCAATCTGATAGGTAAGACCCCAGCATCCACCTAAGCAAATATCATAATTCAGTCATTTAATATCTGCTGTTACGTTCTACACTTCATCAGTCCCAGCGGCAGCATAACAGCTCGTTAATTCGTGTTTGTGCAATGATGAGACAGACAAAGTTAGCCGATGCATGTCATTTTACTCTCTCGTGTAAATAAAGTTATCAGGGTTATAGTGCACAAACTCCTGGGTGGACTGACTTGAATGAACAAATAAAGCAGAATATAAACTTTCTTTCTCTGTATTCTGAACTACACAGCACAGCGATAGTACACGCCACACGAGCACATTTCTGCGAACTACACCACCCATAATGCATTTCACTCGGAACTGCAACAACCATAGCGACAACTCTTAATTCCCTTCTCTCGCAACACTATCGTTGATATGACTGTGATAAATGCGTGCTTCTGACGCTGCGTGCAACTGAAATCAACCACACACTTATCATTGTTCGTTACTATTAACGTGTCCTCAGAGCGATTACAAGCTCTAAACTGCCTTTTGCTCCAGCTGTGTAAACACAGATGCTAAATGCTGCTGCTAATATGCTTAATATTTCACTGCTGCATAAAATGTAAACCGCTAACATGACACTTAGTTTAAACTTGTTTACGGTTGCTCATTTTGTATTCAATTAGGCAGACCACGCAATACACACAGCGATATGGATTAAGAGAGCATTCACTTATCTTAGATGTTGATTTAGGCTGCTCTGAAGTGCACTGCAAACTTCTACAGCAAACAAAAGCCAGGTATTTGAATATT
>NW_015641029.1:8694-14092 GCF_001515625.1 Sinocyclocheilus rhinocerous | reverse complement strand
TGAGCAGTAAGCTCATTGGCTACCGATACAGGAGAGAACCAATCAGCTGCCATGTGACAATGATGTCGCCAGGTCAGATTGAACTAGACCTATCGGACTGCGCCATCTAGAGTTTCATGCCAGAACTCTGTATTTCATCAGCTGTCTCTTTTGCCCTCAATTTCTCTGCATATGGCTTTGCAGATGACTTCATAGCCATGGGGGGGGGGTTCTGAGCGTTTAAATTGGTGTCATTTAGCAATATATAGCTTCACGCCAGGACCAATGGCATCATTTGATTGGCCAATTCAACCTGTCCCATTTTGTCATGTCCTCTTTTTTGTCTTTTGCCAGGTATTCTGCAAGTCCTTTGTGTTGAAAATGAAAGAAATCCCCAACCTTACTGTGGTGTCATGATGATCATATCTTGCAAAAGCTCAGCTAGCCTGCACATTGTGTACTATGAATCATAGTAAAATGAAAAAAGCCATTTGTCAATTCTTCCAGTATTTCTCAGGCACAGCAAAATATGTTTTGGGTGAGGAAAGGTACCTTATTTGGTAGACCAGACATGCGCCAAATAGGTCATTGTAGTGTAGAGATCATGTGGCCGCTTGTTGCTGGTGTCCTGGTTTCTAAAACCAATTAATTCTTTAGCGTCATCTCTTTTCAAACTGTCTGGCACATGCCACCTTAGAATATTAAGTAGACTTTGATTGTAATGTTACACAGTAAACAGTGTCAGTTGGAACATCCCAGATGTACGCTAAACAAATAATGTCCATGTAATTTAAGAGAAAGCTGTCATGCACTTTCATGTCTTCGTAATTAACTAGAATGTAGGGCTGAACGATTTTGGAAAATAATCTAATTACGATTTTTTTTACCAATATTGCGATTGCGATTTAATATGCAATTATTTTTTTAAAGCTCTTTATGTTCTGTATTATTCAACAAAGACAAGCTATAAATCATTGTATAGTATGACCAACTTTAGGTAATTCAAACTCACTGTAATAAACATATGTAAACATGTGGACTGCACTTTTTAAACACTGTCTGTTAACTTTAGACCAGTGGTTCTCAAACTTTTTTGGTCGCGCCCCACTTTAAACCTATAAAAAAAATCTGCCCCCCCAAACTTCTAATTCTAACATAAAAGGTCTTTTAAGTTGTGTTTTGGGCCGTTATGCGTTGGCCAGTTGGCACAGTATCTGTCAAACGAACTAAAACCGAAAGCACAATATGGCTTAGCCCCTTCATCTAGTCTGTTTATGCTGCGTGTTTCAAAGCAAAGCGCACATTTCATTCAGGCAATCAGCTCATGATCCAGTGTTTTCCGCACCTCGAAACAGCTCCGTTCACAGTGAATGAATGCAGTGAACTCGTTTATTGCACGTGCTGTGCGTTAAGTGTGCATTTGGGAACGCGGCAGATGATTACAGCATTTCACTACATTTGTAAGCATTTTTGTAAGCCTGTTTTCACTGAAGCTTGAGTTTTCCTTCAGAATAAAAGAAGGAGAACAAGGCCTCAATGAGACATTCTGGGGACATTTCGCAACTAGCAAATTTATGTAAATTGTAATGTAAATTTATTTATTGAATAATAATATCTAATAAACAACAACATCAGCCATCATAAAAGTTGATAGGCAATTCAGTCAAAAGTACAAAGGCAGTGCTCTGATATACAGCATTGAAGTTACATAAACATGATGAGATTTTTCCAAAACTATTTACTGTGGAACAAACAGATTAATGAGACCAAAGACTGCCTGTTAGATTTACCCAAAACAAAATATATATATCATGTTTAACCACTATAGAGACATCAAAGCCAGCAGTAAATTCCAGAAGATTTGGCCACGGTGAGGCACTCTCGGCGGGTTTATGAGCGCTGAACGGCCGCTGACGTCCTGGAGCTCTCATCTCCCAAAACATCGAAGCAAATTTTCAAAACAGGCGTTATCTTTATTAACAAACTGCATATTTGAAGTCCAAACAAGTACATTCTCGCCTAAAATGCTCTTAAAACGACATTCTGTGACATAAAACAGTATTATTTTTAAAATTATAGTGGATTTGGGCATCGCTGTGAGAAATATGTGAGCAACTTCGGCAAGCGGAGTGATACAAACAGTGAAACGGCACATCGTGTAATTAATTAGATTAAAAATTTAGTCGACTGGCAGCCCTAATATAGGAAAAATTGTTATTTATTTATTTATATTATTTATTTTTAAATAAGCCTTAAAAAATACTCTAATGCCTCATTGTCTAAGTTTTTTTTTTTAGTTTTACATCTGCCCTTTGGAAAATTCAGCATGTATATATATTGTTGAATAAACAATATAGCAAAATCTCTGCTGGTAAACAGAATTCTGTTCTTGCACATTACATATTGTACTATCCAGGCCTACTCCACTTAATTTTTTCCCCATCCCTCTTTTCCTTTTTCCTACCCTCTTTCAAAGGTAACACTAAAGCCATTCTTTCAGAAAGAAAAAAATAAAGGTCTATGGACCCAACAATCCTCTACAGTAAAACAAAGTATGCTGTCTACATTTCCTATTCAGCATTGGCTAATTCCTCAACCTAACAGGGTATACTTTGGTTTTTCTGCCTAACCAATGGATTAGTCAGTCTATGTGCACCTCCTTATTCAAGATTAGCTTTATGTCATCCTTAAACCAATGAAGCAGAATTCATTTGAGCCTTCACAGCTTACCTGTTCCTCATACAACAGTATCAAGAGTTGTAAACAGCTTTCACTCTGATCCAGGACCAGCCTCCTTCTCCTACGTTGAAACCTTAATCGTTTTAAGCGTATTAGCAAAGTGGAGCAACTTAACCCCGCTGAGCACCAGGGTGGTCTGGCTGAGGTCAGGGTCAAACAACAAGGCTTTGGGATGTAATCAGGGCTGATCTAGGATAGAAGGTTGATCCACTTGTTTATTGTCTTTAGCACCTACTTCCCATGGTGATCTGCAGACACAGTGACATGTGTATTTTACGTAGTTGAAAAAGGTGAAAAGGTTATACCTAGCCTGTGTTGTATGTCTCTAAAGTTGTTCATATGTGAAAAGGTTTGTGTTTTAGGTTTGTGAATCCATGCTGATATTGTAGGTTTTTCCAAATATACAAAAATGTATGTGGACTACAACCACAAGTTTATGTAAATTATCAAATTTATTATATTTTTAAACAATTAGACATTAAGGTTCGCAGGATATTGATAGGTTAATTTATTATTTAATAGTATTTGATAAATATTTTATTAACATTTTCAGTGGAAATTTGCCATTTAATCATTATTTAAATTTTTTTTTTTTTATTGAAATGTATTTAGTTAGTTATGGCATGGGGCAGCTAGGGCCTTAAAATCTATGTGAAGCGGTAGTCATGATAGTGGGTAAACTTTACTATATAGTGGTGAATGGAAACTGCAACAAATATATATTTTTGCAAAAGAAAAAAAACCCCACAATGGCGTTTCACTTTTCAAAAATAAATAAATAAATAATTGAGAGATTGATTACATTGGTCAAAAGAAAGATGACAAATTTTCCATCTCACTCTCAGCCTTTGTATTACAAACATTCACCCGTTAACTAGTTTGCTATAATTTAATGCCAAGGTAAGAAAACACAAAGTATAGTGTTAATAATATAATAATAATATATAAACGTACATTTCTGAAAGTTATGCATACAGTAAATAATTTTACATTTTAGATGTCCATGTTTCAGTATAACATTGCATCATTTATACATTATGTATGCATGCATCCCATGAATACTAATGAGATCAGGCTAGAATAACAGAATATACATATAATGTGTGTGTGACTTGAGAAATTGACAAGAAACAATTAATAAATACTATTGTAAACATTAGTCTTTTCCAATTAAGAAATAGTGACCTCGACCAGTTACAGGTTAATTTAAACTTTTAGATGGATCCAAACAACAGGCAGATATGGTTGTCTTAATTACAGACACATGTGTTTATATTTCAAGGGAGGCTCATCTGTAACTGAATTACTTAGTTTATCCTCCTCTACTTTCAAGGCACATTTCCAAATCTGATCTGATTACCGATCTTACTAATCATAAACCTTAATAAAACAACGCATGTGAATATAAATCTAGCAATATTGCACAGTAGTAGTATCCCAGACAGCAGCTGACTCAGCGCCGGATCCGTTTTCAAACCGGTAAATCCGCGTTACAGTCACATCCGTTTCAGTGCTGTAACACGGATTCAGCCCGGGCGCGGTTTCAGTGAGCGGGAACTACAGTCGCAGAGCGGATCCGGGCCTTGTCCGTGGAAACGAGCGCGCGTTTTGTTCTGGAGTTCAAATCAAAACAGAAGACGTCAAGACGATCTAGGCGGATACAGACTGCTCGCTGTTATCCTCAAAAACCTCACCAAGGTATGTCACACCGTGTGATCAAACTGTTCTACTAATACATTAATTTCTTATTATGTTGTGTACTCGATAACTTAAAGGTTTGGTGTTTTTATTGCTCCTTAGATCTGTGTTGGACTGTAATGTTGGCGAACACTTAGGCCTGTGTTATCAGAGGACTTGCTAACATGAAGAAAACGGTCCAGAGGTCTGTAATTATACGTAATTAACGGATTTTAACTTAATTACTTAATTTAAACTTTAGTAATTTTAACTGCTTCTATTAATTTTAATTGTTTAAGATTGCTGCGTGATAATTAACGTTAGTGTGATGAGCTAGAAGTGCTAACCCTTAAGGCTGCATGCATTTATTTGATCAAAAATAAAGTTAAAAAAGTAATATTGTGAAATATTATTACAATGTGAAATAACTATTTTCTATTTGAATATATTTTAAAATGTAGTTTATTCCTGTGAATTTTCAGCATCATTACTGCAGTCTTCAGTGCATGATCCTTCAGAAATCATTCTAACATGCTGATTTAGTGCTGCATTTTTATTGGTAACGTTACTCAGTTATCAATAATGGTTCTTAGTATTATCGTAAAAAAACAGTTTTTGCCTCTTAATATTTCCTGGAAACATTTTTATGATTCTTTGATTAATAGAAAGTTCAAAAGAACATAATTTATTTGAAATATATATTTTTTGAAACATTATAAATGTTTTTACTTTTATCAATTTAATGCCTATATGCTGAATAAAAACAGTAATTTCTATTAAATAACACACACACACACTCACACATCAAAGATTAGAATGGTTGTATATCATGGTTTCTGAATATATTAAAGAGCATAACTGTTTTTCAATGTTGATAATAATCAGAAATGTTTCTTGAGCAGCAAATCAATCAGCTTATTGGAATGATTTCTGAAGGATCATGTGACACTGACGACTGGAGTAATGATGCTGAAAATTCTGCTTTGATTACAAGAATAAATTA
>NW_015641029.1:7085-8503 GCF_001515625.1 Sinocyclocheilus rhinocerous | reverse complement strand
GCCGGGACTGTCGAATAGTAAGGTGAGGCCCGTTGTTTTTTTTTAAGTGTTCAGTGCAGGTTGAGTTATTCAAGCTATCTGAATGCCACAATGGATAATTAAGTATTGATCATATTGAGTGCCTGATAATGTTACTAGTGCTGTTCAAAACTGTTTGTTAGGACCGATTGTGGCTTGCAGCTTTCTGGAGAAATGCTCCTTCAAATAACTTCACACTCAGCATCCTGAACAATATACCTGTTATGACAGTCATAATGCTATAGTCTGTGTGCCATCTGGGCACAAACAATTTTTTCATCTCAAATCGGTGATTAAAGTAAGTGTGTAATGGAAAATTACAGGAAAATCAAAAATGCTTACCATGGATAACATTTATGATGTGTAAAAGCATATACAAGTGCATGCATAATCATTAGGTGAGTCAATATTCTGATCATATTTTTTAAGCACTTGTACCAATTTCAAACCACATCAATCACTATTAATTTTGTTTACAATCATATATCTTATAATTATATAATCAATAAGAACTGGAAGTGAAAAATGATCACTGATGCTCCAGAAGGAAACACAATGCATTAAGGGGGTGAACACGTTTGAACAGAATGAAGATGTGTACATTTTTCTTATTTTGCCTAAATATATATTTTTTCATTTAGTACTGCCCTTCAGAAGCTACAGAAGATACTTACATGTTTCCCAGAAGACAAAATAAGTTAAATTTACACTGATCTTCAAATTCTAAAAGTTTTCACCCCCTTAATGCATTGTGTTTCCTTCTGGAGCATCAGTGAATGTTTGAACCTTCTGTAATAGTTGCATATGAGTCCCTCAGTGTGAAAAGATGGATCTCAAAATCATACAGTCATTGTAGGAAAGGGTTCAAATACACAGACATGCTGAAAAAGCAACACATTTGTGGGACCAGAAGTATTTTTCTAAAGAACAGCAGGCAGTTCAACTGCAGGACAAACAAGGGACTCATGAACAACTATCACTAAACAAAAAACAAAACAAAAACAAGCTGTGGATCATTCAGGTAACAACACAGTATTAACAATCAAGTGTATGTAAACTTTTGAACGGGGTCATTTTTATAAAGTCAACTATTATTTTATCTTGTGGACAATATATTTTATGTGAAATATCTGATTCAGGCCAGTACTAAATAAAAAATAACATGCATTTTGTATGATCCCTCTTTTGGTAAAATAAGTAACATTTTGCAGATTCTGCAAGGTGTATGTAAACTTTTGATCTTATATGTGTGTGTGTTTATATATACAGTATGTGTGTGTATATGTACAGTATGTATGTATGTGTATATATGGCAATAACATTTTTGTCCACATTTAATGTTTTTTTTAGAGACAATGAAAAGGAAAGCAACTGTCTTTTAAGCTGTGCAGTCAGACGGA
>NW_015641029.1:0-857 GCF_001515625.1 Sinocyclocheilus rhinocerous | reverse complement strand
CGTTCTGAATCCGCGCTGCCTTAGCTTCACGAGCGCGCCGGCTCGCTTCCCCTGTCTGCGCGTCCTGAAGCGCTTGATCAGCGCCACAGCTCCCCTGACTACAATGTCCAGCAAAACATCAGAATAATCAAAAACCGGTGAAATATCGGGTGGTGTGTACTTCCGAATGTCCAGCAATTCGTCTCTGGTGAAACTGATTGCAGGGATATAACTAAAGACAGGACAAACTAACAAAAACATAAAAACAACTGCGGAGCACGCCACGGAGGCAGCCATCAGCGTCGGCGCCATCTTACATCATGTCCAACAGTTCATTCCCTGCTCAAATGTGAACAGATACTTTCAGGCCCGGATCAGCCAGACTTGTTCTAACTGAGTGTGTCTGTCCTCTGTAAGTATGTTTAGATGGATGAGAGAGTAGATGTTTGTTTGTAAGGGAGAAGGGCAGCAAACATACTGTACATATGTGTTCACAAGATTGAAGGAGTTTTCTTCTAGAACATGAAACAACCTCTCTAGTCCTCCAGAAATTGATGTTTAGTGAGATGACAGACCTCATCAGTCAAATGATGGTACGGATAAAGATTAAACAAACGAGCAAATCAGAAAAGTAAAAGTGCTCTAATCCTGCTTAAATTAATTGCAGTAATGTGTCTATTAATAAGGAAAAATAAGTGAGTTCTTTTAATTATTTTTAATTAGGTTAAGATATTTAATTAACCTGAGCAACCATGAAGACACCAAGCTCCATTTTTTTTTTTTTTAATCAAATAAAGAAAACACTCTAGGAATCAAAGAACAGTAGCTTGCTGAATGTTCAGCCTGGTCTCATGTTTATACGTAGGTATTAATACGTA
>NW_015641028.1:1060348-1070097 GCF_001515625.1 Sinocyclocheilus rhinocerous | reverse complement strand
AGCTGACCCAGTTCTGGTCCAGATCCGGAAAAATGGATCCGTGCCAGTATTGGCCCGTTGTGCCAAAAGACACCGGCCCGAGTGCGTTGTGCGGATCTGGACCAGAACTTCCGATGGGTCTGGGCCAGATCTGGCCCAGATTATTTTTGCTATCTGGGGAGGGATGCGTCTGTTTCAACGCGACAGCTCCTTCCTCTTCCGCCCCCGCGACTTTACCAGCCGTGGGTGACACAGAAAGACAAAATTAACCCATCTGCAGAGCTACAGTACCAGTCCATTGTAAAAAAAATCCTCAGGTTTGAGTGTGCCGAATCTTTCCTGTGTTTTCTGTATGAGCACTGCATTGTACAGATGGCGAATAGCTGTCTTTCCATTACTATTAGAGCCCAATGCTAGGAAAAAGACAACAAAGGAAAAAACTCACCACAATCCAATCTCTTGTGTGAGAAAAAGGGAGAAAATCTGCCCTGGCCGTGCTAAGCAGGCTAATGCAGACACATCTACTGTCAATAAATGCTGATTTTGGCTGCCTGTTCTCCTCGTGTGGATTTGCCGGGAGCCACGTTTCCCAGTGTTTGTGTGCAGACGAGTGCAGATTTTTTTGCGGAGGAGGAAGGTGAAGAGGGGGGCTCTGCTCCAGTTATGTCGAGTCCTGTCTTTGTGACTTGTCAGGAGTTTGTACAAGCATGCTTTCGTCTGTCTTACCATGTCTTCTCATTCCTTCAACCAGCTCAGGGTGATGAAGAGCTCTTTGGAAGCTCAGTATCTGCTTGTTCAGGGACCTATGGAACCTCAGTTTGGTAACATCACGGTAGGACATCTTTTGTTGTGTCTGTGGTCCCTCCAGCAATTACTATTTTGTATACAGGTATTCGGTGGCAGGCTACCTGTTGCAAGAACCTCCGTTCCTGTCACATTAGAAGGGGGTCTCCATGTACAGATCTCTCTAGTTTTGAAAGAATAGCTGCCTTGTAGCTCAAGGGCTGGGACTCTTAAGAGCAAAGTCCCTTTGGAGATCATTACTGCATGAGATTTGTGAGCATCTCCAAACCCTCCTTATCTTCGCAAGATAGCTGAGTAATAAGGCCACAGGAGGCTCACCGTGCCCACAGTCCATGAGCCGCCTTGTAGACTGAACCTACTAGAATTACAAAGTATGAAATTATAGTATGAAATAGAATATCAAATATTATTACTTTAATTATTATTCATTGAATAAACTGAGAGGAGTTAGAGTTTTAATTGGAAGATGTTCAAATATAGATTTAAATATTGATAGTATTTTTATAAAGATTTTTCTATAATCTATCTATCTATGCATTTTTTTTAATTATAAGAATATGTAGTGAATATAATAAATGATAAATGAATAAAATAATCAAACCTAATGAACAAACGCAAGATTTAAAACCACAGATTCAAGTGCAAAATTTAAACCATAGATTTAAATGAACTCAAACCCTGTGTTATTTTAGCATTATTTTATTCATATACTATTATAGTATTTAGTAATATTTTAAATTTGCTTTTATTTTTAAATTTTCAGTTTTCAGTCAGTTTTAATATTAGGTAATTTTAGTAATTTAGTTATATGTTTTTGTCATTTTGTTTGTTTTGTTAATATTTTATATAGATTTATTTATTTTTCTTTTCCGTTTTAGTCATTTTAATCCTTTAGTTTAAACTTATTTCAGTTAGCTGCCAAGTTAGGTTTGAGTTAGGTTTTATTTAAAAGTAATTTTGTTTCAGCTTTCTTTTAATTACCAGAAGCCATTTTAATCATATACAGTCATGGCCAAAAGTTTTGGCAGTGACATAAATTTTGTGTTTTGCAAAGTTTGCTGCTTAAGCTGTTGTGGTGTTCATTCACATTGTTTCTAGATTATTGGGTAGAGTGATCAGATTTATTTTAAATAATTGCTAAAAGCTTCATTGGCCAAAAAATTTACTTTTTTTTTATCCTGACACAAAATGACCAGCTAACATTAATTGACTAATCATATCAGGAGCACATGTGAAAGTGTGAGAAACACAAAATTTATGTCACTGCCAAAACGTTTGGCCATGACTGTATATAATTTATAATTAATTTAGGTTTAATTAATAACACTGCTCAAACCATAGATTGAAGTCTGGCATGAAAAAGAAATAAACACTGACTGAAAATGATGTTTTTCTTGAATTTCCGTGTGAGACATGCTGTACGCTGCTAACAACACTGTGCGAAGAACAAATTGCTCATCTCAAATGCTTTTATTGACAACCATTACTTGACTTTAATGAGCTCTCTTTATCAGCCTGTCCATCTGTTTCCAGCAGTCCCATCTTTTAAAAGTAGGCATCTTTAAGCAGCTTCCAGTGGCTCGGAGTCCTCGTCAGAGCAGACTGGGGAGAATGGCTCTTCAGCTGCTGAGTGTATGAGTGTGTGTATTGATTCTGCTCTGTGTGAGTCCTTGGCTTATTGGCTGATGGCTGGTAGGATACCTGCCCCTGAGAGAGAAACCAGCCGCTCACAGCTGATTGATTATGGACCTCATCGCCGGTGATTGCAACTCCACATTCACACAAACAACCGCTCCCAATACTTACATTGTATGACCTCAACATCATAAAGTGATTGTGGACAAAAACTCACAAAAGATTGCAAGACCAATAGTAATTTAGCACTTGTTGAAGATTAACACGTTTTCAACATTTATGTCACATTATTTCTAATGCTGATTTTAAGATTTCAGTAGTTCAGCCTGAAAACTTTTTTCTATGCTAAATTTTTTTTTTCCTATCCTGTGCAGAGACAATAAGTAGTTCATAACTAAGTAAGCCATTTGTTGGCTCAAATCATTTCTGCTCAAGTAATGCTTTGAGTTTGGGGCAGGACTAACGTTTATTAAACTTTTGTATTTTGTCTTTTTTATTGTATTTTAAGTTTTCATTTCATCATATCACTTTGTTTAGTATATTTTTTTCTAGAGTTTTTAGGTTTCACACAAAAATAGTTGGTGCAGAAACAATTTTTACTTTTTTTCTTTTCTTTTTTTTTTTTGAAATTGCTAGTAAATTTCACAAATTACAAAGAAAAGGCAAGTGACAAACTGAATTAAACATGACATTTTGAAGTGTAAAGACCTAAATAATATTTACTTGTTAAACATACTCCAATAAACTTTTATTTACAACTTTCAACTTACCAATAAATAAATAAAAACAATTAAAAAAAAAAGTTTTTATTTTAGTTTTGGCATTTTAGAGCTGCCAAAGTTAAAGTGGTAGCATTTAAAAACTATTAATTTCTCTGGATTTAAACATCCTTCGAAACATTTGGGATAATGTAAGTACACAAGTCAGCAAAACATATAAAACTGTTCTAGTGGTTTTTGGATATTTTAATAAAAAAATCTTACATATTGTGCCTTTAAGTATCATTTATGATTTATTTGTATAATTTTTCTTTTCTTTTTTCTTGGTTTGTTGTAAATATAATTTATGATTTATCTGTTAAGTTAGCTGGCCCATCTTCACAGTGGAGCATTTCTGCCCTGGTCTGCTCTTCCCAGAAGAGACAATTAGCCATCCTTCTGCCACATGCTCACATACAGTATACACTCCCTGACCAGCAGCGCGTGTCATCCAATTGGAAAATTGTTACCGTATAGCGGCAACAATGTGACTCCGTGTGTCATCATCTGGTTGGTAGCCTAATTCTTCAGCATGTAATGTACTTTCGTTTCCAGCTAGACCGAGTAGATGGAGTGTGTGGTGGGTTTGCACTGACACTGCCGGTGATTGATCTGATTTTAGTATTCTCCGTTGCCCCAATGCCCGGCGCACGAGCTGTTGTTGAGGAACGGACCTGGCCATACATATTCATCAGTAAAGAAGGTCAGGGAAGAGAGGAAGAACACAAACACAAGGGACCGTGTTGAGGCAGTAAATTCACTCCAGTGCGCCGCGGTGGTCGGCGATAGATGTGACATTTCATAGTGTACACACAGAGAGCGGCAGGCGGGGAAGGCGAGGTCTGTCATTTTTGTTGCGTCGCAATTGGGTAATGATATACAGGAAGATGCAAAGGAGCTGATGTGGTCAAGTGAGGTCAGTGAGCTCATGCCAGAAGATACCTACTGTCGCACTGCATCCCTTCAGCGTTTAGAGGCCGCCTCTGTTTCCTGTCCATTCTTTCAAACCATTACATAAATCAAATGCAGCCAAGGCTCTCTCTGTCCCCTGTTCCTGGCTCTGTTTCTGATCGGTTCCGGCTATTACATGTCCGTATTCTTGATCAGGAAGATCCAGTCCTACAAGTTGACGCCATCCCAGAATTCAGCCCTGTGGGGTACAAGAAAATAAGAGACCAAACGTGTTGCATCACTTTATTTTCTGCTTGGCTTCTATTGTATGGGTGCCAGCCATACCAATGAAACATAAAATGGATAGTTGACCCAAACATGATAATTCTGTCATTAATTACTCACCCTCATGTCATTTCAAATCCGTAAGACCTTTGTACATCTTCGGAACACAAATTAAGATATTTTTGATGAAACCCGAGAGTTCAAGGCCCAGAAAGGTACTAAGGACATTGTTAAAATAGTCCATGTGACATCAGTGGTTCAACCGCTATTTTTTGAAGCTATGAGAATACCTTTTGTGCTCCAAGAAAACAAAAATAATGGCTTTATTCAACAATTTCTTCTCTTAAGTGTCATTCTTTGATGCGCGTTCATGACAGTACCAAGAAATTGTTGAATAAAGTCATTATTTTCATTTTCTTTGCGCTCAAAAAGTCTTCTCGTTCTTAAAAAAATATCCTAATTTGTGTTCCGAAGATGAACAAAGGTCTTACAGGTTTGGAACAACATGAGGGTGAGTAATTAATGACAGAATTTCCATTTTTGGGTGAACTATCTCATTAATATAACATTTTAAAATCTGTAAGATTTTTTTTTTTTAATGTGAATAAAAACACTAATAGTGTGAAATATTATTACAATTCTGTTTACATATATTTAAAATGTAATTCTGTGTTGGCAAAGCTGAATTTTCAGCAGCCATTACTCCAGTATTCAGTCTCATTCAGAAATCATTCTTATATGCTGATTTGGTGCTCAAACATTTCTTATTATCTTATTATTATAGTGCAGTAGTGTGCTCTTTGAAAGCCTGAGAAAATGCAATGTTTTGAAATGGAACAGTTTATCAGTTTATTGAACTTATAGACAAAAAATATATATTTTTATTGAGTTTCATATACACAATATGATACATTATGCTTATATGATATAGGAGAATATGGAGCTCACACTCAAGGAGGAAAAAACTGAACAAATATACACAATTTGGTGCAGTTTGCTGGTATTTATATTATTAAAAAATTAAGATGACATTTTGATAGATTGTAATGTAAATCAATGAGATGTTTATGAAAGTATACAAAAGTATAGCATAGTAGTAGCTATACTAAAATAAAATGTCAGCAACAAAGTATAAAAGTTATGGAAGAATAATCTTGTACCAATCTTGATGAGAATATCACTTAACAAATGAAAGATTAAATGAAATGATAGTATTTCTGGGTTTTGTAACATCTGACAGTATCTGTCGTCCTTTCCCATATGCAAATGTGTCCACAGGGTAGTATCAGTGATGTTCCCATGGGCCCAGTGTTGTTGTTGGATCTGTTTAATCTAGGTCTGCAGTTTTTAAATTAGCCACGTGAGTATGTTTTTGAATTTTTTCCCCCTTTGTAAGATTAATAAGATCACTGAATACAGTCAGACAGTTATCATTCAGTAATAGACACAGTGTTATACATTTATGATCAAAATGTTTCTAATTATTTTAACCTCTTAAGACCCGAGAAAAGATTTTTAGGAAAAAAAATAGTTTTTTTCATGTCTTTACATTGTTTAGAGCATAAAAAAAATTTAAAAAGAAAAAAAATGAAAAAATGATATTTCGTTCATAAGTTATGCTATGTCCTCGGTAGAGGACTTCGGGACTCAATTTTTAAAAAAAATAAAAAGACAACGAATGAACATGCATAGGCAAAAACAATAGATATTTTAAATCACCAATACATTTTTAGTTTTCAGGAATTTTTGTTTTTACCAAACTTTGTATAAAGATGATTCTACATATTTTGATTTGAAACCCCATAACATTTTCCTGAGATGTTGATTTATGAAAGACAGTTTAAAAATTAGACAGATTTAAATGATAATTACAAAATATTATCATATTTCCATAAGAGTGTCACTAAATTAATATCAGACATATTTGAAGACCAAGGAGAGGGAGTGGTCATAGTGAAACATCCAAACATTTAGTATCTCTGAAAAGCCCTGAATGTGCTCTGTACAGGACATCCAGACTTAAAACTGTGGCATGTATAGTCTCAGAGAAATACACCAAAATAGAATGTCCTCATATGAGGTCACAGGGTCTCAGGAGGTTATGTTCATTAAAAAAAATAATATTTATCTATTAAATATATTAGTGAATTATACTTTACAGAGGATAAATTCAGTAAACAAGCCTCCAGATTAAATTATCCACAGATACAGCCAGGAACTCTCATCTCTCGCACTTGTAAGATTTATTGGGTTTGACCAGAATGTTCTTGCATGTGGGATTCATGCTAACTAGAGCAATGGAGGTTAGTGGGTAAATAGAGAGACTAGTTCATCATGTTAGCCTAGTTACCTGAGGCAGACAGAGGTGGCAGGAAAATCAATTGTGCCTTTCATATGCAGCGTCACTGCCCTCCTCTCACATATTCTGCCCTAATGATACAAATGACCACAAGGCACATGTTGAGCGTGACCCCGTTTCTTACTTACTCATATATATGTCATATTTAGCAAACGCTCCAGCTCATTTTCTCCAAAACTGTTCACTGGGGTGATTGTTCCTCGCTTACATCAGCTTATTTCAATATAGGTCATGTGAGTTTGATCTTCTTTTAAAAACTCTTGACTAGTTATATACAGTGGGTACGGAAAGTATTCAGACCCCCTTAAATTTTTCACTCTTTGTTATATTGCAGCCATTTGCTAAAATCATTTAAGTTAATTTTTTTTCCTCATTAATGTACACACAGCACCCCATATTGACAGAAAAACACAGAATTGTTGACATTTTTGCAGATTTATTAAAAAAGAAAAACTGAAATATCACAAGCTCAGTATTTAGAGTAGAAGCACCCTTTTGATCTAATACAGCCACGAGTCTTTTTGGGAAAGATGCAACAACTTTTCCACAGTGTTTTTCTGTCAATATGGGGTGCTGTGTGTACATTAATGAGGAAAAAAAATTAACTTGATTTTAGCAAATGGCTGCAATATAACAAAGAGTGAAAAATTTAAGGGGGTCTGAATACTTTCCGTACCCACTGTATGTGCCACAAAGCATGTCATGTTTCACTTTTGTATTGATTCGATGAGGTTAACCAAAGGCTTTTGCATTCAGGATGCCTTTATTCAACATATAGAGAGATTCTGATACCTCAGATGAGCTGAGTCTGATACTGTCATCCTCAGGGCTGTTGAAGGTCCCAGGACACTTCGAAAAACTGGGAATGATGAGAACAGGCCAGTGCTCGACCAGAAGTGTGGCCTGGCAAAACCAGCCCTTGGCATTTCCTTGACATTTGTTGACATTTCTGAACACATGTAGACAGGGAAAGAGGAGTTAATCAAAACTAGGAGAGAATATTGATGCGCAACTTGTCAACAGGCAGTGCCATCTGCACCCTCTCGGTCACGGAGGTTAACTGCATGAGGTACAGCTGCTGTACTGTTGTCAGTAATGGGTGACTGCACACGTCAAGACGAGAGTTAAACGTAAAGTGGACAATTTTTTGGCACTACTGGTGTCACCAAATCAAAATTTTCAGCAGGTTTTTCTATTCAAAAGAAAACCTCCCCTGTCTTTTGATGAAAATTCAATTGAGATTCAATTTAAAATAAGACATAAAGTCATAATTTTGTGATATAAAGTTACATGGTGCACTGAATGCAAAAATCTGTAGAAAAACGTAAAAGGTACTTTTTTTTTCTGCCAGGAAGTTTTGGAAGCATTGGATAGCTGGCCAATCACAGCACACCTCGCTTTTTCAGACCGATGAGCTTTGTAAAAATCGACGCGTTTCAAAAAGGCGGGGCATAGAGGAGAAACAATAATGTACAGTATGTGGAAAATAATGTGTTTTTTTAACTTTAAACCGCATAAACACATTTCATTACACCAAATACACAAAATAATGTTCTTTTTAGCAGCATCATATGACCCCTTTAAAAAAAACTTTGATAATTTTAATTGTATATATTGTATACATAAAAAGTAAAAATTTCTAAGAATTTTATCTAGAGCCTCTTATCGTCGTTGGCAAATATTATGACTCAGTCGGGCTTTCTCGATGTGCGACAGAAATGCATGCACATTTCAGCTCCCCATAGTGTTGGCTTGTCCTTGAGGGAAGATCTGAAGATATGGTTTAAATGACTCGGCTAATCGAATGCAGGGATCTCCAGGAGAAAATCACTTCTTTTGGCAACACTTCCTCTCTCCATATCTCCTCTGACCGAATAACTGCTTCCCTGTAATGTTCTTTTTAGCAGCATCATATGACCCCTTTAAAAAAAACTTTGATAATTTTAATTGTATATATTGTATACATAAAAAGTAAAAATTTCTCAACTCTAGGAATAAAGACACAATTGTGAAATCCAAAGTCTCAATTATTTATTTACTCAAAGATGTAAATGGGCTTCCATACAGTTTTGTAGTTCTGAATGAAATATTTCCTGTTTATTCTAAACACTAACTCTCCATCTAAATTTCAAGAGAAATACAGAGCACTCTCAGAAGCTTTTCATGCACTCATGCTAGCTCAACGAATTCACTACGCAAGCGGCCAGCATTCTTTCCTGATGTGCTCGCTTGGACATTATATCGCAGCAATTAAAACCAACCGATGCCCTTTGTACAAATATGGAGGAAATTATTTGCAAGAATTTTATCTAGAGCCTCTTATCGTCGTTGGCAAATATTATGACTCAGTCGGGCTTTCTCGATGTGCGACAGAAATGCATGCACATTTCAGCTCCCCATAGTGTTGGCTTGTCCTTGAGGGAAGATCTGAAGATATGGTTTAAATGACTCGGCTAATCGAATGCAGGGATCTCCAGGAGAAAATCACTTCTTTTGGCAACACTTCCTCTCTCCATATCTCCTCTGACCGAATAACTGCTTCCCTGCCTTCATACCAACTTACATGCAATGAGAGAATATACCTTCAGTGATAAGGCAGGGATAGAGTCATAGATCAAGCTGTTGCCCTAATACGTCCTTCCTTACACTCATTTACCATCTTTCGCTTGTAGCCTGTTTCTGAGGGCTTGATAGCAGGGCAGTGGGGTTTTATTGCATTTCCGTGAAGATATGGTAGCCTACATTTGTTTAAAGCGAATACATGAGAAAACGTGTGCGGCAAAATGCAGAGCTCCAGATTCTTAGATGCTTCCGATTTACTTTTACTATTATCAACACTGCTAAAAATGAATAAATAAATTAAAGTAATAAATAAATAAACTTTAAAACATACAACATTATAGAAATTTTTTTAAATACATTGAAATTTTGATTAATTTTTTTTTCTGTATATACCTACTTGGCTTTGTTTTAAAATGAAGCTTGTGTCCGCCTTGTAATAAAAAGGTAATTGTGACTTTTTTTCTGATAATTCTGAA
>NW_015641028.1:1056433-1059408 GCF_001515625.1 Sinocyclocheilus rhinocerous | reverse complement strand
TGATAATTCTGAATTTTTTTTTTTTTTTTTTTGCTAATTGTGAGTTCTCAAAATTCTGACTTTCTCATAATTGCGCTTGTCTCACAATGTGCAAGTTATAAACGCGTAAATGTGGGTTTACGCAATTATGAATTCTTTCCTTAGAAATCTGACCTCGCAAGTTTGACTTCTGAAATTCTGAGTTTGCATATCACAATTCTAATTCTTTTTTTCCACCACGGAATAAAAAAAAAAAAGATGATTATGACTTTCTCACATTTCTTAGTTTTTATCTCGCAATTCTGAAAAAGTCAGAATTAAGAGATGTAAACTCAGAATTGTGAGATAAAAATTGCAATTAACTATTTTTTATCCTGTTGCATAAACAAACTTCCATAGTTCTCATGTTGAATTTTTGTTAAAATTTAATTTTTGCAAAAAGCGAAATAAAATAAAAATGCAGGGCTCCAGACTATGACTAAAATGGTAGCAAATGTGTCAATTAATCAATCAATCGATCATTCAATAAAATCTTTAAACAACTGGGAAAGCTTTATACTTGCAAATGAGTGTAACGATTAGTCCACTGAAGGCGAGTTGAAGTGAGAACCCAAGTGCAGTTTATTTACATAAAGACAAAACATAATCCAAAAGACTTGACAGGAACAGACTTGACTTGGCAGGAACAGACTCACCAACAGCAGAGTTACAACATCAAAGCTAGACAAAGTACAAAGGCAACATGAGGGCTATTTATATCAAACAATGAGGGTCACATGACAAGAACCAACCAATGAGAACATGACACATGAACCAAGGAACCAATCAGAACATAACACACAGACAAGGGAATCACATGACAGAACATGACTGTGGCCAAACTACAAAATAAAAGACATGAAAACAATGAACAAGAAACAAACCCCAGAACCCCACGTTACAATTAGCATTTAAATATATCATTTTTTAATCTGATATAGTCATAAAATTACTATGTCAGGTTCAAAATGTAAAAAAGATTCACCAAACAATCTTGTACTTGTGCCATTCGAATCAGACCCCAACTTCATTCTTAACCATTTCTTAGATTGCAACTAAGGAATCACTTACTAAACTATGAATCTTTTTTTTTTTTATTGGACCTAGGCCTCTACCTTTGTATGTGTATGCTTGTGAAACTTACATCTGTCTGACTGGTTGTTCTAATGAAAACATGTGATATATGATAAACTTTTTGTTTATTGTTTATCATAAAGAGAGTGATTCTATAATTAGTCAACTAAAAAGTAGTTTTAGCTCCTAAATGTTCACTTTAGGAGGCAATAGTCAGGACCCTGAGATCTATTTTTAAAATATAGACCATCTTTCTATTTTTAAAAATCTCTTGTTTTGCGGAAATAATCACCTTCACCTATAGAGATCCCCCATGAATGCACCAGCTGGTGAGTCTTTTTTTTTTTCACATTGATGAGATTGACTACAAAATAGCATTAATCCTTTGTCTTTTTTTGGCTTCTGTGTGTTTTTTTATCATTAGTGCTCAAAAGTCTCAACATCAACGTCAAATCATCAACCATAACAAAAGTATCATAATATGGCTTTTGTTTGGAAGTACACGTGCCTTGTACACTACTTTGACTTCCTTACTTAATTTTAGGTTTATTCAAAACTCAATCATTTTATGCCACTATAAATACTCCCATACACTCCCACACATTCTACAGGCCAATAAAATGTTTAAAAAGTAATGGGTAGGAGGCCTCAAAGATGTTCTGTTCAAGATTTGCAATAACACCAAATCATACATATGTATCTCAGCGCTGTGGAGTGTGTGTGAGTGATGTAGATTATATTGTACCTATAACATCTGCTCAGCCTGCCCTGACTCTCTGATCTGCTTCCAATTTACATTCCTGCCTGGTGATTTCTATCGCTCCACTTTCATAAATCATAGAGTGATTTACATAAAGGCAGTCCCACGCTCGGGCTCAAGGAGTCATGCGATGGTGACTGAGGTTAAGCTCAAGACAGCAGGAAAGTGACCACGGACAGATATATACTCTGTTTCAAAACCTATGGAGGCAGCATTTTAAAGAATTATAACTTACAATACATTTGAGATATATTTATCATTCATGTTTGTATATGTGATCCCTGGGAATCAATCTTAGCATAATAGATCTACCAGTCTACCACTCAAACTCTCTTGTCCCCTTGACACTTACAATCTGCTACAAGATAAAAAGCACTGAAAAAATAAAAAACATAATTGACATGAAAGAAAAAAAAAACATAAAAACGTTGGTGAACAAATATACACACTCTCAATTCTAATGGTTGTCTCTCTGCCCTTGATGTTTATGTGTAAAAATGTCCAGCACATGCTCCTTTATTACTGAAATTAAATTTAGTGATTCTATTCTGTGCACCTGCACTGAGACCATTTATTCAATCTTCATTTAGGTCACCAATGGCCTATGTGTCCAAATAGATACAATATATTTTTGTTTGTTTAATAAAATTGGAATGTGAATGGAAATAATCAAACTTCCAATCTCGGAAATTAAATGCATTTAATGGCTTTTGATATGCTGAATGTGCTTATTAGGCTATAGGGCTCTCTGGAATACTTGATTCTGATTGGCTAATTCAGCAACCAGATACAAACAATCAAGCAGAGCTGCTAACGGAAGGTGTGACATTGTACTGTAACAGTCTATGGGGGAATAGTTCATTTAGGTTACAAATTAGGTAACAATGTTTTAAGTTGCTCAAGTTGCTATAAACCTGTATTCTTCAACTGAACATAAAATACTTTGAAGAATGTTGGTAACCAAACAGTTGCTGGTCCCTCCTGACTTCAACAGAATGGAAAAATATACTATGGAAGTCAATGGGGTACAAAACTGTTTGGTTAACCACATTCTTCAAAATATTATTTGTGTTAATATTTATATTGTGTTAATATTTATATTATATTTATATATATATATATA
>NW_015641028.1:1048779-1054438 GCF_001515625.1 Sinocyclocheilus rhinocerous | reverse complement strand
TATTTACGCTTGGAACAACTTGTGGGTGAGTAAACGATGACAGAATTTTCATTTTTGTGTGAACTATCCCTTTAACAGTTTACTTCCAGTCGCCATTGCCGTTCTATCAGTAGATTTTTTAGATTGTTTTTAGATTGTTGTACTCATGTCTTGCATCCTTTGCATCGTATTGCTCATGACACCACGGTCTAAAAATGTGGTGCTCATATTAAAAGAACTTAAAAAAAAACACAGCTCTATATATTGTGATTTTATTCCACTGCCATGCATCTGGCATTTTTAAACACAAAAATGTGTTTTGTGTCAATGGTCCCTAACAGCATTGGGACTTTACCGTTTAATCACTTCACTTGGTAGTGTTTACATGTTTTACTGGAATTATTGGTGGGGATTTTTAGTGACTCATTAGGTTACATAGTTCCACCAGTAACTGGCACCAAGAGACTGTCTTTATTGGTGAATAATTAACTCATTCATCTGTAAGTGTTATTTTAAATGAGTTGTTGAATTATTTACTCAACTTATTTTGTTCAGAAACACTGAATCATTCAGGAACAAAACACGAAGATTGAGATTGAAACGGGCACTGTGGGACTCAACTTAAACCTCATATCGATTGTAGTGAAAGCAGGCTTCTTAAAATTATAAAATAATTTAAACTCAATGTAATATTTCTTTCCCACATATTTTTATTTACTTATTCCTGTCAGGGTTTATTTTAATGTAATGACAAAAGGGATTTAATGACTGTTAGAAATACAATCTATACAACAGATCTTGAGATTATGCTTGTAAGCATCAGAATGGATGGCCTCCTTTCTCTCTGATGAAAATAAATTTTTATTTCAAAAAATAAATTTTACCCAGTCCTATCAAAGTAGGTGTAAGGGCTGTCAGATGGAGGCAGGTTGTGACCTTTCTGCTCTTATTTATAAAGCCCAGCTGAGCCCTCTTGGTGAGAAGCTCAGCTTCAGTCAAGCAGTGAGGAGAAAGGAAAGACAGAGGTCAAAGGTTAGGAAAACCCAGCCACACACACAGTTTTCTCCTGCTCACTCCTGTGCTCTTGCTGTCATAGATGGCTCTGCAGTTCTCACTAGGGTTACCAGACTCATCATCTAAATCTCAAATTGGATTTGGAGGAAAAAACTGATGAGACAGATTTGACATTTTTGACAAGGAGAAATAAATCAGTTGACAAGCTATAGGCTACAATAATGGCCAAACTGTAAGGTGGGTATATTTAGATATTCTTAATATTAAATCTTTAATATCTAGGCTATGGTGACTATCAGAGAATGAACGAATAACTAACTAACTAAATCTAGCATTTATAGTGGGTAACCTTACACAAAGATACACAAAGTCAGAACTCTGAAATTAAATATTTTCCATTTTGTCGTGGTCTTGCCAAAGCATATGGTTTATATATTTGATTCTCCTTTAATGCAAGCCAAATATTTGAGACATAATATGGAAAAATTGTCAAACAAAAATATATTCTGTCATTACAATCAAATGAGTTTATGAAAAAAAACCTTTCTTTTCCATGTGTTTTGAGTGAATTTACAATGACAAAGATTTATTGGAGACTGTTTGAATAGAGTGAGGTGTATTTCAATATTTTTGTTCTGCCAGAAGGCAGAAGAAATTTAGTTTTTTTTTGATGATATCAATTGTAGAATTAATTTTTAAACGGATTACAAAAATATTTTTTTTAAGTAATGTTCCTAAAAAAGGGTGATCAGTTTTAGATACTGACCTCTAATTTCAGAGCCTGTGATAACTCTCTCCTCGCCCCCAGTGGATCAGGACGGAACTTTAGCAAAGTTGCTGGCAGGACCTGTTCTTCCAGAGGGGAACACCGACTGCACAGCCCATTACAGCCAAGATCTTCTACTAATGACGTCTGGAGGAAACTCAAAAGAGGAAGATGAAAGAGAGTGCTTTGAGGGCTCTCACCCCTATTTCTGTGCCACAAACAAAACTAAACAAAAATGCTTTATATCAAGCATATCTTAATTAACACAAAAATTAAACAATAAAAGAGAAATTAGACTCCAAGGTGATGCATTAATAATTACATATTGCATCAAGTCATTCTATTGCAGTCTGTAATTATGTTCTTCTATATTTTAACACTTTATTCATTAATTCGTTTATTGATTATATTTTGGAATATATAGGAAATAAATCCCATAAATTACAAAACATATTTTCCTTGTTAAATATTTGCAAGCAGTTGCATTAATTATAAAGTTTCTGTCTGTGCATTTCATGAATTCTTCTAAACCACATAATATCTTGACATAAGTGGCTGTACACTCTAAAAAAATCAGTGAAAGGCACAGTATACTGTATAATTTGATGGAATTTTTCTGTATTTATTTTTTACAGGTGTTTTACCAGTATTTTGAATTTTACACTTTATTGCATTGTGTTTTAGAGTAAACAGAAATGTCCGTAAAATTAATGGTGTAGACCAAAAAGTAGTGAAAATGTTAGAATTAGATTGTCTGGAGTTCATAAGCTTTCACCAGTTATAAATTCAAATGCTACGCAAAAGCATGAACATTATATCCTCTTAATGGCATACTCTATTCCAGATATGTATGCCAGGCTTTCACCGTTGAATGCTGTAATCCATTAATCAATATATAATTACCTTTGCTGGACAGAGTGCAATAAAATGACTTTAGCATAACCTAGTAACTGGTCATTGGAATTGAAGGGTTTAATCACTTAATTTGATTGAAAATTCAGTTGGGGAAGCAGATTATTGACTTGTTTTTACAGACAGACACAAGTTGAATCATTACAGGTTTTCAGTGTCAGTTTTCTTATGTTCAGCAAATTGGTTTAAATTGGTTAATTGCTATATTCTAAATTGTTAAAATTAAAGTTTCATCTTGCCTTATTTTATAGGATAGAATATATTCTGACCAAAAATAAATAAATAAATAAAAATATAAAATAAAAATAAAATAAAATTGACAGATAGCCCTTTTTACACAATAAGAAGTTTTTAATATCATTTTTTTCTAGTTGCACATTTCTGAAGAAACTTTGGGATTAATTCATATTTCTGTGGTAATATTGTTTTCTTTTCCATTTAAATCATGTTTTACAACATATCACTTATTTCTATTGCAGCTGGCGAAACTGTATTGCATCAATATTGTATTTTCTCAATTACATTTTTTTCTCTGTGCGCTCCTTGATGTGTTTTTATTGTTTTACCGTAGGTGGCAGCAGGGGCGTAGATTACGCGGGGGACGTGTCCCCCCCACTTTTAATATCATGTAAATTCGTCCCCCGCACTTTTTCGGGCAAGTGTGTTCGCATAGAGGTTTTCAAGAGCCGGTGTGATTTGTATTTTTTATTTTTTTATATATATATATAACATTTCTGTCCCCCTCACTTCTGAAATGATGGCTACGCCCCTGGGTGGCAGTGAAGGGAGACTTGGTTTACCCACTCTTACATGCTATTGCACAAGTTTCAATGTAAAGTAGAGCAATGCTGTGCAGAAAGTGGGTCTTTTACAGTTGATCATATTTTATAGACACGATTAAAGACATTCTACCTCTGTGTTTCAAGGTGTTTCATAATGTGCAGCCACACACTGTGAAGTACTGTGGAGCTTCATACCTCTGGAACAACATTTAAAATATTTTACTAAACATCCAGTTATCTTTAGTTGTTCTTATCTGCAATGACTTGATAATAAATGACTAGCACTAATAAATGAAAAAGTACTAGATAATGTACTGAACTGTTATTGTATGTTAAACATAGAAATTATTAGAAATAGAAAAAGTTATTTGGAAGGACACATTCATCCTGTTTAAATTGTAGAATACACAAAAACAAGGATGTTTTAAGTACTGTAACTTTTCATATGTTCCCCCATTCCAGCTTTTCATCTCATTAAATCGTATAGTGTCAAGTACATTGTAATCAAGGAAAATATTTTTTAAAACGATAATTCGACCTCTGGCCATGTAGACTAGACTTTAACATTTCCACCTACTTAAAAACTCAGTTACTGCCTTACATTTTTTTATTAGAATCAAATTGGCTGTAAAAGTCATTTATATTAAACTATAGTCATTATATTAAACTGTCTTAAAGGGATAGTTCACCCAAAAATGAAAATTTTGTCATCATTCACTCAACCTAAACACTTGAAACTAAACACTTGCGGGTCCCTGCTGACTTATGGAAAAATACTTTGAAAGTCAACAGGGAACAGAAACTATTAAACTAAAATATCTTCTTTTGTGTTCAGCCAAAGAAAGAAACTGATACAGATTTACAGAACAACTTGAGGGTGAGTAAACAACAAAATTTTCATTTTGGGTGCCTTATCCCTTTAAAAAAAATCGAGATGAATCCTGTAACTTAAAAAAAGATGTTGAAATTGGTTAAATTAATCTGTTGAGTTAAAAAAATGGAAAAACATGATGGCATGACATCTTTTTTTTAATTTTTTTTTTACAGTGTACAAAGAATCTACATGAGTTTTTAGTTTGTCTGTGTATAATAAGAAACTTTTAAAATGCCACATCCACATTATACTGAATAATGTTTAAAATCCAACGTTTTATATTGTTCATAGTGGTGCATATTCTGTTACACCAAATACACAAAATAATGATCTTTAAAATAACATCATATGACCTCTTTAAGTTTTATGAAAAGTACCAATCTAAGAAAGGAACATTAAACGTTTTAAATTCCTGTTGCAGGACAGTCAGAAATAATTAACAATGGCAGGGGGTCCTTAGGGGGACACGGGGCTGTAACATTTTAAAAACCGTTTACAAAAGCCATTTTTTGGGGCTGTCAAAGTTAACATATACTTGTCACGATACTGCTGTTAGGGAGACAAAGGCATGACAAAGATTATAACAAATCCTTTTAATAGTAATCCCACTGCTTGCACCTTTAGAAAAGATTCTGAAGGATTTTACTAATTGTCTAAGGATCTATAATTGTCACTGTTCTGAATACTTTTGAGCAGTAGATCTTGCGGTGATCTAATAGAAAAGAAAAAAACATAAAATTGTAATCTTTGATCATTACTTTTAAGTGCGCGCACACGGAGAAAACGAGCGAAGCGCACAATTGAGGATTGGGAAGCAGTTTCGCAGGACCTGCCTAGTTTTGATCTGGTTGTTGGTCATCGAAATACAATGTTGAAATCTTAAGGCATGATGTCCAAGTCACTGAGATGCCCATAAACCTGCTTGCGCTGTAACTGCCACCTGGAAACTGATCCTGAATCCAACTGATCTTGTTCAATACCATCATTTGGACTGCTTTTGCAACCGAAATGATCATGCGATGAGTAAGCTCGATTTGGGCATATTGTCAGACGCAATTACAGGTAAGAAATCAGTATTTATAATATTTGACTGAATTATTGTTAAACATAACCACGCTCATTTGCCTGATCGTTATATGTTGTGTAATCATATTAAAATGTAGTACCAAGTTTAAAAGTAAGTCATAATTGGCATTTATTTACAATGTAGAATTATTATTATTTTTAAATTAAGGATTTATTTATTTAATGATAGGACACCAAAGTAGCCTACCATATCGAATTGTTTGTGTGGCTTGTTTTTTTTTTTTTTTGTACAGTTCCATCAATTCA
>NW_015641028.1:1044564-1048710 GCF_001515625.1 Sinocyclocheilus rhinocerous | reverse complement strand
TTTTTTTAGTACAGTTCCATCAATTCATTACTGAATACCAGCCTGTAAAATTTTAATAGTCTCAAAAGTCCTGCCTTTTATATATAGTCTCTTCTTTGTTCAAATGCACCGACGTTAATAAATAATAAACTCAAAATACATTTACTCTTAATACATTTAATTAAGTATCATTTTATTTACAAACGTGTAAATAGACATGCACGCTCTTCAACCATGACTTTTAATTTTTCATGTTTTTTTTTTAAATACATTTCATAATTGCGTAAAATCAGATTTCTTTTTCTATTGTACAGCTGGTAATGCATGCGTTTTCTCTCCTCAAGGGGGTGAATGATGGCTGAAGATGGAGGAAATATCTCCGAGGACCATCAGTTGAGGGAAGCAGAGGGTAGCTCCTCTCTTCCAACGACTTTTATACGACTTAACGACCTGTCCGGTGGTGGCGGAGAGCGCATTGAGCTCGAGTCTGATGGAGGCGAAAGGCGGGAGAGCGCAGTCGGAGCAGCGGCGGAGGAGGCGTCCGCATGCGGCGGGGAACCCTTGCCCTATCCGTCTTTGGCACCGGTTGTGTTTTTCTATCTGAAGCAGACCACGCGCCCAAGGAGTTGGTGTCTGAAAATGGTTTGCAATCCATATCCTTTCAAACTCAAATGCAAGTCATTTGCCTCACCTGGATGGCATTCACCTGTTCAGGTAGGACGCGCTACGGCGAACGCCGCCGGGCGCTGTCTTAGGTTTGAAAACAACGTATTCGACACAATATTAGTAAATAATTCTGGCTTTATTAAGTTGTCCTCTTTGGAAATGAGGTAAATCGCGAAAACAACTCCCAAACACACACAAAAAATTATATTTTGAAGTCCCCATTGTTGCTGGTAGCGCGATAGCTACAAATGAAAGGGCTTTAATTTTAATTTAATAGTGCTGTTGAAGACAACACCATAGATCCTGCAGAATATCAGAATTTATGAGTCTTGGGAAGCATGAATGTTACCTCAGCAGGCTCATAACTGTCTTAACACAGTTTTGTGCGTTTGTATGACAAACAAGCTGAGGAAAGTCATTATATTCCATTAACTGGCCAACAAGGCATTGCTCTGAGGCACTTTATGACATTACCTCATTTATTAGCACTGATGAGTTAAGTTATTTGCTTGGTGTCTTGAATTTCTAGAGCTAAGAACTGTGCACACAAAGTGCCTTTAGCTTTTTATCATCACAATTTGCTACTTAACATCTTTCTGTGAGGCAAAGTAATCGTAAAAAGAAATATCTATGCACTGGTTAACGGTTTATTAGATGGCAGTGCTGTTCTCATGAGAAAACATGCATGAGTGTTTTACAAGGTGGCCTTTTTGTGTGACTTTTATGATGTGATGCATATGAAAATGTAACAAAAGTAAGCATGAAGGTCCACCTCTAAACCTAACCATCAATGAGTTGTAAGCAGATTGTACGAATTAGCCACCAATTTGGCAAAACATAAAATAGTTAAGAATTACCATGAAATTGTGTTGGCAGTGCCTAAAATTCAGCCCAAATTGCATTGGGCCTATATCTTCATGGCAATAAGTCCATTAGTTTTTACTTTCTACAAGATCAGATGAAGGCTTCAAATGACTCCCTCTGAGATTAATTTGAGAAGAAATCAATAGCCACATTGAATTCCTAACTTTGCGATTAGTTAATTATTTAAGTGAAAACCAATCAATCCTTGCTTGGCTTTCAGTAGGAGCGCCTAACAAGTGGTTTAGATTAGTCACATCTATCTAGTCCTAATGACTATAATTTTTAGGGTGTTGTTAAAGCTCTCAAGATGATTTCATTTTGTACCTTAAGAGGACTCCTTGTTTAGCTGCTGGTCGCAGAAAGAGGAGAAAACAGACCTGATTGCGAGCGAGTGAGGAAGGGATGTGGTTTGCATGTGTGAGTCAGAGGTGTGCACTTGCAGTATGACTGATTCTGGGTGTAGGTGATCTGTTTGGTTTTCGACGGACTCGCAGCAGCCTCGCCGAAGGAAAGAATGCTCCTTTGGATCGAACGAGCTGGCTGGACGTGATTGTGATGCCTGGGTTCAAATGCTTTGTTTTTCTTCAGTAGGAAATATGATGAGACTTGTGGGCTCTGAAAGGCTGCCCAATCAAACACACTCATCTTTCCCCCATTCTTGTTTCTCAACCTCCTCACGCTCTTCCCCCATTAGATGAGCCCACATCCCTAAAAAATAAGCTTTGCTTATGAAACACAGTGCCACTGGGTGTGAGTGGGCCTCGTGGTTCTCCGGGCCGGATGGTCTGGTATTCCTCAGAGAGGATAAAGTCCGCTTTTGCCATCGCATTTCCATATTCTTAAATGCCACTGTTTCTACCGTGTTCCCGTCGGTCCGGTGTGCTCATGCGCTTAGGAAAGGATTGAGCCAAAAGGGATCCTATTAACTGTGGTCAAGAAAAAGATGTGGAATTCCCTCTCCTTGAATCATCATGCTGCACAGCTGCACACACAATCTGTTCACCGTCCAGTCGAGATCAATGAATAGGTTGGCTGTTTATTTTGATTTTTCAATAGCTAGGAAAAGGTGGTTAAGTAAAGTAACTGTAATACAGTCAAACGTGATACTGAGTCCACAGTAAAGGGACAAATCATAGCATACAGTGGCATTTGCATAAACGGGAGTGTCCTCTGTGCATCGTCTTGCAGATTTATGTGTCGAGACAGTTAATCTCTTACGGTGCCATCTCATGTAATGATTCCTTGTGCAGCAATTTCTGTTTTTAGATCATTGTTGTGGTGTGGAGTGGGGTTTGAATCTCTGGGACTCATTATTAGCGAGGAGCTTTTATTTATATGTATAGTCTTCATAGATGACCTTTAATACATCTCTGTAGCCATTTGATAAAGGTCACTGTTTTTTATTAGTTTGTAAAGTATCTCAGATCGATCCCCTGTTCATCCCATTGGAAGCATGTAAAAGTGTTTGTCCTATTTGAGATTCTTTGGACAAGCTCATTTTCGTACTTTTTCCACTCTTGGGATGTAAAACTAGAATTTCGAATTTGTCTGTGTTGCAGCGGCTGACAATCTCTTTTGCAATTTGGCATGTGCATCAGTTGATCGCTCAATCAGTTAATCAAAAAAGTCTCTTTGTATTATTGATTCGCAAGTAATGAAAGCGTCTAAGTCCTTGTGCGTCTGGTTGCCATTAGGAAACGATTCTGCAGTCTTTGTGATTCATCATTCTGTGTTTGTATCCTGTCAGTCATTAGATCTTTTCTCCCTTGAGTGTTACTATAGTTTATTGAACCTTTGACTTGTCCTCCGTCATGGGGTTTTCTCTGGAACCTCCAGCATATCATCTGAAGCTTCGGCATTTTGGGAGTGTTTGTGTATGTGTGCACTTAAGAAAGCTTGTGTAAAAGCGAGAGCGAGAGTTTGGGTGACTCAGAAGTAAACTTACATTTGAAAGTCCTCTTTCGAATGTTGGACTGCACAGATAATTGCTTTGAAATTGAATATGACGTAGTTCAATTATTAAACTGATTTAATTATATAGATAAATTATAGAATTTTTAAGTGATTTATTTATATAAATAATATTATATAGTCTGCATGTGTTGCACGCTTAACAGTATGTGTGTGCATTAAAACACATTACTGCATTTTTTTTTTTTTACTTTTTGTTTTCTAAATATCTTTGACACTGTAAGTTAATATACAAATTCAATGCAAACTAATAGAAATTGCACCTTAATAATAAATAATAGGGCTGTCAAACGATTAATTGTGATTAATCGAACCCATGTGTGTACTGTGTATATTTATTATGTATGAACCAATATACTGTTGCACATCCATTGTTTACCTTCACCTAAGCCATAAGCATCTGTGTTTACAAGGATACTTGCAAAGCACAGTAATTCAGGCACAAATAGACACAGAAGTGAACAGAAATCAATGTTCACGTGCATCTGCGTGGCTAACTGTGTCTACACCGGACGCGAGCGGTGCAGCGCGACGCAACAAAACACAATAGAACCCATTACAATCAGTGATGCTGTGTGACTGTCTACACTGGATGCGGAGTGACACGACAAATCCCAGACAGTAAACTGATGCCTCGTTCTATTTATGACGTACTGACACAAAGTT
>NW_015641028.1:1040778-1044402 GCF_001515625.1 Sinocyclocheilus rhinocerous | reverse complement strand
TGTGTTTTGTTGTTTGATTAACGTTCATGACCGAGAAAGCAACAGGAACATTAAACTGCTGTGAACCAATATACTGTTGCACATCCATTGTTTACCTTCACCTAAGCCATAAGCATCTGTGTTTACAAGGATACTTGCAAAGCACAGTAATTCAGGCACAAATAGACACAGAAGTGAACAGAAATCAATGTTCACGTGCATCTGCGTGGCTAACTGTGTCTACACCGGACGCGAGCGGTGCAGCGCGACGCAACAAAACACAATAGAACCCATTACAATCAGTGATGCTGTGTGACTGTCTACACTGGATGCGGAGTGACACGACAAATCCCAGACAGTAAACTGATGCCTCGTTCTATTTATGACGTACTGACACAAAGTTCAAATGATATGCAACGGTCGCTTTGTCGCGTCTAGTGTAGACAGACTTTGGGGGCGTTCATATGTCGTGCCTAAAAACACGTGGAAAACGCCAATCGCGCCGCTTTCTCCTTCTTTCTCAAAGCTCGGGAGCTTGCGCTTTCGTGGCGTCTGCCTAGCTAAGCAACCATGACCTGCGCTCTCAGCGACGACGTGGAAGTTTCAACAAAGGATAAAAGGATTTCCAGCACTGAAAATCGCGTTGAGTAGCTCTGCTACTAAATGTATTTAAAATGGGTATCTCTGTACAGCTGTCGCGTCCGGTGTAGACACCGTGTCTGTGTATGAGCAAAGTAAACAATCAGTATAAATATAACGTAATATACTAAACATTGCACATCCTGCGATGTGACTATCGCGGGTGTGCACATCGCGATATCGATGCTGAAACTATATATTGTGCAGCCCTAATATAAATAAAATTTTACATGTATACATGTATGTGTGTATTTATATATACATAATAAATATACACAGTACACATATATTATAGATGCGATTAATTGCAATTAATCATTTGACATAAATCTTATGTATATATATGTGTGTGTGTATATATATATATATATTTATGTTTTTCTTAAATATATACAATATATTGTGTATATATACAATAATAAATATACACTACACGCATATATTATGTAAACAAACTTTTATTTTGGATGCAATTAATCATGATTAATCGTTTGACAGGCCTAATAAATAACTTTAAAGGGGTCATATGATGCGATTTCATTTTTTCCTTTCTCTTTGGAGTGTTACAAGCTCTTGGTGCACTTTCCAAAGCGCTCGGGAGCTTGCGCTTTCGTGGCGTCTGCCTAGCTAAGCAACCATGACCTGCGCTCTCAGCGACGACGTGGAAGTTTCAACAAAGGATAAAAGGATTTCCAGCACTGAAAATCGCGTTGAGTAGCTCTGCTACTAAATGTATTTAAAATGGGTATCTCTGTACAGCTGTCGCGTCCGGTGTAGACACCGTGTCTGTGTATGAGCAAAGTAAACAATCAGTATAAATATAACGTAATATACTAAACATCGCACATCCTGCGATGTGACTATCGCGGGTGTGCACATCGCGATATCGATGCTGAAACTATATATTGTGCAGCCCTAATATAAATAAAATTTTACATGTATACATGTATGTGTGTATTTATATATACATAATAAATATACACAGTACACATATATTATAGATGCGATTAATTGCAATTAATCATTTGACATAAATCTTATGTATATATATGTGTGTGTGTATATATATATATATATTTATGTTTTTCTTAAATATATACAATATATTGTGTATATATACAATAATAAATATACACTACACGCATATATTATGTAAACAAACTTTTATTTTGGATGCAATTAATCATGATTAATCGTTTGACAGGCCTAATAAATAACTTTAAAGGGGTCATATGATGCGATTTCATTTTTTCCTTTCTCTTTGGAGTGTTACAAGCTCTTGGTGCATAAAGAAGATCTGTAAATTTGCAAAGACTAAAGTCTCAAATCCAAAGAGATATTCTTTATAAAAGTTAAGAGTCAGCCACACCCCCCTAAAACGGCTCGTTCGAACACGCCCCCACATATCTACCTCACTATGCGGGAAGATTTGCATAACGCCGCCCAAATGTTCAAGCAAAGAAAGGCGTAACTTTTATTCTCGCTGTAAGTATTGTTGCAGCCGCCATGTCGTGAAGACGCTGTGTGCTTCGTTGTGAAAGCGAAGCTACTTTGGTCTTCCAAAAGAGGACGATATCCACTTCGTCATGCCTAGAGCTGATCCGTGCTGGTCGCTGAGGAAATACATCAACTTAGTGCTGTGGATCACCGGATCGGCTTTCACCGTTTTCACCGCTCCTTCGCCGGGACCGGTCAATCACAACGCACTGGATAGCTGGCTAATCAGAGCACACCTCGCTTTTCAGACCGATTAGTTTTGTAAAAATCGACGCGTTTCAGAAGGCGGGGCATAGAGGAGAAACAATAATGTACAGTATGTGGAAAATAATGTGTTTTTTTTACTTTAAACCGCATAAACACATTTCATTACACCAAATACACAAAATAATGTTCTTTTTAGCAGCATCATATGACCCCTTTAAAAGCAATAAACAACACTAAAAACCATTGTAAAAAGTAGACTGAGACAAGAGTATAGTGTGTATAAAGAGACCTGAATCCACTTGTCCAAGTGCAATGTGAACAGTTTTTTTTTTAAATACTTAGATTTAAAGCAATAGAAATTGTTTATTATATCACATGTCAGTATACTTAACTTTTTTTTAATTAGATTTTTTTAACCATATTGTGCAGCTCTACTAAACAGCAGCTTGTTTAAGTTCAGCGGGTGTGGGAAAAAAACTACAAAATAAGGGCAGTTGTTTTTGGTCAAAAATAGTTGTTCTTCAAGGATGTTTACACTTGTACTTTTTAAATAATTCAACTCTTTCAGTAGACCCAAAAGTAATGTTAATAGAAAAAAAACAGTTCTCTTTGCATTCACATTGTATCTAAACTACCTTCTGCCTTACCTTCTAGTTTATTTTGTCTATATGTGTGTGTGTTTTGATTTTGCAGTTCCACTGTGATGTAAAATTCAGTGATGTGTTTTTTGTGCTCTTTCTGTACATTCCTCTATGTATTACCATAAGAAGTATTTATTTTCCCTTCAGTTAAACTGTTGAAAATAGAAAACAATTTTGAAAAAGCAAATTCCTCTGAAATGTTTACAAGAGACAGAGTGATGTGGCATAGCGATGCTATCTCTATAGCAAGATGCTCAAAACTTTGGAAGCAAGTCTTTGGTTAACCTTTAGTTTGTTCATTTAAAAACACAGATGCATCTCTGCTTTTTCAGTAACAACTGCTATTTAGATTTGTAGTAAAATTCTAGCTGAGCCAAACTCTCTTACCCCCGGTTTCACAGACAAGGCTTAAGCTAGTTCCAGACTAAAATGCAGGTTTGAGCTGTCTCAACTGAAAATATCTTGAAATATGTCAGTGCCATTGTTCTTTGTCAAGATTCACACCTGTAACATATTCTTCTAAGTAGGGCTGCACGATAAATCGCATGCGATATTTAACGCGCATCTTATCAGTAAAGCTGGTTCTGTAATCAGCGGTAAATCTCCATCACGTGCGTGCTTTCACATTGAGCAGCATTAACTACACAGAGCCGTTGTTCAC
>NW_015641028.1:1038622-1040672 GCF_001515625.1 Sinocyclocheilus rhinocerous | reverse complement strand
CTTCATTTGATACAGGAACTATTCGAGCCGTTCATGCCAGACTGGGGAGAGAGGTTTTGTAATAATTAGGGCTGCACGATAAATCGCATGCAATATTTAATGCGCATCTTGTCAGAAAGCCGGTTCTGTAATCTGACGAGCTGCGCAAAACCACGTTCATATTCGCGCGATTTTTTGCGCAGCTCGTCAGTGAACAACGGCTCTGTGTAGTTAATGCTGCTCAATGTGAAAGCACGCACGTGATGGAGATTTACCGCTGATTACAGAACCAGCTTTACTGATAAGATGCGCGTTAAATATCGCATGCGATTTATCGTGCAGCCCTACTTCTAAGGCATTTTTGTAAAAGCTGCTTAAATATCTTAATTTAACTAAGGCCTAGTCCTTAATCTGTGAAACCGGGCCTTGGTTTACCGAAAAGATACTTATTTAATAGCATCTAGCATTCATTTAGCTAGATCCTGTAAATAACATATCAGGGCACTAAATAATGTATGCACCGTGAATTGCTGCAAAAAATTCCATAAGAAAATTTGTAATTAATTACATTATTAAAGCGGTAGAAAAACCAACAGGACCTCCCTCGCTATGTGTCTTCAAGGCATCGAAGATAACAGATCTCCCAAGATCCCACTCCACATCCTCATAATGGACTTAAACATCACAGAACTTTCTCTGCACATGGCCAAAACACTATCAGCCATCTCCAACATGCTCCACTATCTATGATGACACTGCAAACACACCCAACAGTACTGTAGCTATTTCAGTCTCAAGACCATCTCCAGACCCTAAAAAACAAGGTCAGTAGATTAGCGTGTGATAACGCATATGCTAGAATTGGACTTCTCAAGGGACTGACAAAACCAATGGTTTCTTCAGTAAAGACCACAATAAAACACACGTACTATGTGTAGGTTCACATTCAGCTTTTGAGCACCTCACGTCTCACTTGTGTTTTCCTGTGGATTTAATCTGATAACCGAAAACTCCAACCTAGTAAACTCCAGTGCTGCACCATTAGAGCTCATCTAACAGCCTTCAGCCTGAGCAGACGGTAGACGTCTTCTCAGGACATGGAGGAGATTTCAGTTTTGTAGCTGTCGGTCAGATCACTAGCACTAGACGGATTCTAATCTGTTCTTATATATGACTATTAATGGAATATCAAATAGCAATTATTAGGTCTGCAATGTAACACGTCAATTTAGTGTGCTTTATTCTAAAACAATGTTACAATTAATAACTAGGGGTGTAAATCAGATTTTTCATCACAATACATTCTGACTTAGCAGTGATACAATATTTGCCGATACCTTAAAACATATCGCGATATGATTACAGTTTGATAAGATTGATAAGGGCCTGCAATCAATATATTGATATTACCGGTTACATTTTTATTAACTCACAAATGTGACCAAAATGTAACATGAACATTTAATTGAACTTAAAATTGATATATCATATTAGTAATTTTATTGATGCATTAATCTATATTGAATATACAAAAATATTAATTATTTGTGTTTTGGTTGCATAAGCAAAATAATCAAATTCATTACGATTAATAGGATTAAAATTTGATTTGACAGCCAAAATAATAAAATATTGTGTTTATTGAATCTGAACTTTTAACTAATTTAAAACTTTTAAACTAATATTTCTTTCTTTCTTTCTTTCTTTCTTTCTTTCTTTCGAACTTTCTTTCTTTCTTTCGAACTTTTCTTTCTTTCGAACTTTCTTTCTTTCTTTCTTTTGAACTTTCTTTCTTTCTTTCTTTCTTTCTTTCTTTCTTTCGAACTTTCGAACTTTTCTTTCTTTCGAATTTTCTTTCTTTCTTTCTTTCTTTTGAACTTTCTTTCTTTCTTTCTTTTGAACTTTCTTTCTTTCGATCTTTCTTTCGAACTTTCTTTCTTTCGATCTTTCTTTCTTTCGAACTTTCTTTCGATCTTTCTTTCTTTCTAACTTTCTTTCTAACTTTCTTTCGAACTTTCTTTCTTTCTTTCTTTCTTTCTTTCTTTCTTTCTTTCTTTCTTTCGAACTTTCA
>NW_015641028.1:1036579-1038488 GCF_001515625.1 Sinocyclocheilus rhinocerous | reverse complement strand
CTTTCTTTCTTTCTTTCTTTTGAACTTTCTTTCTTTCGATCTTTCTTTCGAACTTTCTTTCTTTCGATCTTTCTTTCTTTCGAACTTTCTTTCGAACTTTCTTTCTTTCTTTCTTTCTTTCTTTCTTTCTTTCTTTCTTTCGAACTTTCAAACTTTCAAACTTTCGAACTTTCTTCCGAACTTCCAAACAAACAAAAGCTGTTGGCATATTTGATCTGTTTGTAAAAGAACAGAACATGAAGTGAGCTCTTATTTAACCAGCAGAAAATATAGGCAGAAAATGGGGGAAAAAACTATCCAGACCAGCCTTTGCAGGCAGAAAATGGGGGAAAAAACTATCCAGACCAGCGTATATGAGATATTAATATTGTTTTTTCAAATCAGACCTTTGAAATATGAGATTTTGTTGATCTTGAAAATAAATGATGTCATCAGCTCTATGGTAATATTCCTCTCCGCGGTGTCACACGCGACACTATTCTCTACCACTGAGCACAGCCAGAACTCCCAGACCTGGAAACACGAGGTGAAAAACATGCCACGTGCATCCTTTTCACCTGCTGTAGCTGCTCATTAGTTACCAAAGAACTCCTGCGTATTGTCACAAATCTACATTGCTTGTGAGCCACGTATGTGATTTACATCAGCTATGTATGTTTTAGGATGTAGAAGAGAGGATGCAAAAATGCTGTTCATTAGGAAATGATCCCATCCTGAGAGTTACTCTCTCACTTTTTTTTTTCCAAATGGTTTGTGTTACTGGCACGTCCTGCTACTGTCTGTTATGTACTTTTATAATATTGCCAGTGTGCTTGGCTTGGCAGCATTCTGTTTCTTATGCATTGTTACTCCTGCTATAATTGGTGGTTTTGTTGCCAAAAGCTCATACTGTTGATTTATGAAGACAGATTTTGACTCTGGAGGCAATCATTGCACTAACTATTGTCAATTAATCACAATTTAGGCCACAATTCCTTCGTTTGACAACCAGAAATTGAGCATAAACACAAAAAGCTGCTTAAGCCGGAGGGATGAAGCCAATTTTGCCATGCAGAAAATGGTCATTACTTTGTGTTCAATATTTCATAATTCCATCTTTTCCTTTTTTAATGCCCCCCCCCCATAACACATTTCAGGCTGAATCCCATATATGCCAAGTCTGTGAATTAATGTACAGTGGCTCATTACAGGGTCCTGTCAAAGCCAGACATCTATAAGCCCTCTATTTGAACAAGAAGGGAAGTTATAATTACAGCCAGACTAGTCTGTCCTTTAAATTAGTCCTCTATTATATGTCTTACTATCAGCTGAGAGCCACTGGTGCTGTGTGCTGTGCTGTAGCTAATGGCCTCAGTACAGAACACTTTTGTTTGCCCATACAATAGGTGCTGTTTGTTGTTTGGAAAATAAATTTAAACATTAGCTTTCCAAATAGACATGAAGTCGGATATTTGATCTCATAAAAATCCTTGTATGAAAAGTCAGAAACTTTTAAAATAAAAACCATACTGATTTGTTCTATTTGACTGTATGTGGTAATATAGGATGACTAGTTTGTTTGGGTTGTCCGTCACCGAACAGTCAGTGCATTTGGATTTGTTTGAATTGCTGTGCTAACATTTGTATTTTTATGTACATTTATGCAAGCTAAATTAGTGGTCGACCGATGTTGAGCGTTCGGTGTGCTCAGATGCTGGCATTCTTGGCAATGTCGAAATAAGTCCCTATGCTGCCAAAATAAAAGTCAGATACATGACTCAATAAGACTTATGCAAATAATTAAAAATGGCCAAATATTGTCCGATATACTGTATGTGACCCTGGACCACAGAACCAATCATAAGGGTCAATTTTTTGTTAGGATAGGACAATGTTTGGCCGAAAAATCTGGAATCTGAGGGTGCAAAAA